>NC_042617.1:584485380-584668704 GCF_901001135.1 Rhinatrema bivittatum | reverse complement strand
AGATTTTCAACTGCAATATAGCCAGCTAGATTGCCACTTTGCAGGAGACTGAAAATTGCCCCATTGATTTCATGTTTTCCGTAATAGTTCATTATCCCAGGACAAGCAGGATGCTAGTCCTCACATATGGGTGACGTCAGTAACGGAGCCCTAGTGTGGGAAAACTTCTGTCAAAGTTTCTAGAAACTTTTGACTGGCCCTGTGAGGCCACTGAGCATGCCCAGCATGCCATGATATTCTCTGCCACAGGTGTCTCACTTCAGTCTTCGTTTTTTCCGCGCTGCTGGCTAGCAGCACGGACTGGAGCCCCCTGAGAGTTCTCTCAGTTTTTCTTAAAAACATAATATTTTTTCATAAATTCTCCCTCATGGGATCTCACTTTCTCACAGGACAAGCAGGATGGTTGTCCTCACAAATGGGTGACATCGAGGATGGAGCCCACCACGGAAAACTTCTGTCAAAGTTTAAACAGACTTTGACTGGCCCCTACTGGGCATGCCCAGCAAGGCACTGACCCTGCAGCCAGCAGGGGTCTCCCTTCAGTCTTCTTTTTCCGCGCAGCAGTTGCCACGCGGTGAAAGGAGCTCTCTTACCACGTTCCTGACAGGAATTCGGTATTTTTTCTTTCCGAAGAAAATTTGCCCCTCAGGGGTCTCCCTTCGACAAATTTTTGTCACCTCCACGGAAACCGGTAAGTTTTTTTGCCTTTTTTCTTCGACTACCGTCGAATTTGGCCCTTGAGGGCCTGTTGGCAATTACCGAGCCCGCGACTAAATTTGGCCTTAAGCCATGGCGACGGGGTTCCGTCGATACCCGGATTGTACCCGGACTATGTCAATCACAGACCCCCATAGGGTTTGTGTTTTGTGTTTGGGTAGTGAGCATGATGTCCTGACTTGCCACCAAATGTGCCCTAATGACACCTAAGGGTCGCAAAGCCAGGATGGAGAAGATGGGGCTCCTCTTCCATGCACCCACCCCAACGCCATCGATAGCATCGACGTCATCGGAACCGGCACCGTCTAAGTTGCACCACCATCGTCAACCCTCCGGTGACCGTCCACCATCGATGACTTCTCGGCCGTCGACTCCTGTCCCCTCCCCGGATGAGCGAGGAGACCGGAAGGACAAGCATCGCCATCGACGGCACAAGTCTCGGCCTGTCGAGGATCCACAGTCATCGACCTCTTAACAAGCCGAGCCACCGACTAAGAGGCCTCGTTCAGACTTGGCACCGTCCACGTCTCGTTTGCAGGCATCGAGGAAACCCTCACCCTCTCGGGGTGTGGGAGCCGTGATCCCCACCGGTTACGGTGGTCCCTCCGGCTCTGCCTCAGCCTCCCTCTCCCGTCGAGCCGGGTATTGTTACCCCTGGTCTCCGGGCAGAACTGGACCGGCTGGTCCAGGAGGCCATCGAGAAAGCGATGCAAAGATTCCAACCTCCATTGGCACCGTCTCCGGCACCGATTCCGGCACCGCCACCGGCATCGACCCCGGCACCGACTCCGCCACCGAGGAAGGAACCGACCACCGAACCTTTGGTGGAAGCGCTGGCACCGCTACTACAACGTATGGAGGCACTTGTACCTGCCCTCCCATCGATAATTCCAGTAGCACCGACAGCGCCATCGTCTCCGACTGGATTTTCATCGGCGGGAGAAACACCGTTCCTGATTCCCCCTTCCGGGGTGGTCCCATCGGTGCCTTCTCGAATATCTCCACCGATTTATCCTTTGGCTCCATCGGTTCCAAGACCGGCACCGACTCCATCGGCAGCACCGAAACCCTCGATGCCGTTCCCAGTACCGATTGTACCACCGGTTCCTCCAAGGTTTCCTTCGATGCCTTCGGATCCTCAACCAGGTCCATCGGGGCTTCAACCCCCAAGTGATCCCTATGATACCTGGGGTGATGATACATCTTCTGACACAGATTTACCATCACCGCCTTCTCCTACAGAGAGTAGAAAAAGATCTCCTCCAGAGGATCTCTCCTTTATTAATTTTGTAAAGGAGATGTCCGAAATTGTACCTTTTCAGCTGCAATCTGAGACCGATGACAGACACCAGATGATGGAACTGCTTCAATTTTTGGACGCTCCAAAAATCATCGCTTCCATCCCCATTCACCAGGTGTTTCTCGATCTCTTAAAGAAAAACTGGGAATCTCCTTCATCTGTATCACCAGTTAACAAGAAGGCTGACTCCACATACCTCGTCCAGTCAGCACCAGGCTTTCAAAAGCCTCAACTGGATCATCGCTCTGTTGTGGTGGAGTCCGCACAAAGAAAAGCCAAGCGTCTCAAGCCACACTCCTCCACTCCGCCGGTCAAGGACAATAAATTCCTAGACAGTGTGGGACGGAAAGTGTACCATGGAGCTATGCTGATTTCTCGCATAGCCTCATATCAACTCTACATGACGCAATATAACAGAGCCATCCTTAAACAGATGCAAGATTTTGCTGACACATTACCTGACCAATACCAGCCACAGCTTCAGGCCCTTCTTAATAAAGGATTTGAAGCGGGGAAGCACGAGATCAGAACGGCTTATGACATCTTCGATGCCTCCACAAAGGTTTCAGCTACTGCCATCTCGGCCAGACGTTGGGCTTGGTTAAAGTCATCCAACCCTCGCCCAGAGGTCCAGGATCGTTTAGCGGATTTACCCTGCTTAGGGGACAATTTGTTTGGAGAACAAATTCAGCAAATAGTAGCTGAATTGAAAGATCACCACGAGACGTTGAAACAACTTTCTTCTGTTCCGTCTGAGGTTTCCTCCAAACAACCACTTAAGAAGGACTCTAAGAAGTCGTTCTTTCGGCCACGCCGTTACTACCCTCCATCGGCCAGGCCTCGTCCAGCTCGATCCTCTACTAGGCCTCAGCCGCGTCAGCCTAGGAAACAAAGGCCTACTGTAGCCCCTCCTCCTGGGCCTGCGGTTGGCCTTTGACTCCCCTGTAGGGAACACATGCCAAACCCCTCTTCCAGACATTCCTGTAGGAGGTCGACTGTACCATTTTCTACAACCTTGGTTGCAGATCACCTCAGATCAGTGGGTACTAACAATTATCGCACAGGGTTACCACCTCAACTTCATAACTCTTCCGGCAGACTCCCCGCCTCTTCAAGCGTGGAGTCTATCCACCCATTTGGCTCAATTACAACAGGAAGTGTCTCTTCTTCTGAAATCAAATGCTATAGAACCCGTTCCTCCCTCTCAACGAGGCAAGGGATTCTATTCCAGATACTTCCTAATACCAAAGAAATCAGGGGGACTACGTCCCATTTTGGACCTTCGAGCCCTCAACAAATACCTTCAAAAAGAGAAGTTCAAAATGGTAACCCTAGGCGCGCTGCTCCCTCTGCTACAAAGAGGGGATTGGCTGTGCTCTCTCGACCTCAAGGACGCTTATACCCACATTGCGATCACACAATCCCATCGCAAATATCTGCGGTTTCTCGTAGGCCACGACCATTATCAATACCGTGTCCTACCTTTCGGTCTGGCTTCTGCCCCACGAGTCTTTACCAAATGCCTCGTAGTGGTAGCAGCATTCTTAAGGAAGGAAGGTGTCCACGTCTACCCCTACCTGGACGATTGGCTAATCAGGGCCTCCACCCAACAGATAGCTCAATCCTCCCTAAAATTGACAATTCAAACACTCCTTTCCTTAGGGTTTCTTGTCAATTACGAGAAATCTTGCTTAGTCCCGTCTCAAACCTTATTCTTCATTGGAGCAGACTTGGACACCTTACAGGCAAAGGCTTACCTTCCTCTTCAGAGGGTCCACACCCTAATGTCCCTGGCTCGCCAGCTCCAGTCTCAGAACACTGCCACGGCTCGCCAGTTCCTCATTCTCCTAGGACACATGGCATCCTCGGTTCAAGTCACTCCCATGACCCGACTAGCCATGAGAGTAACACAATGGACTCTACGACACCAATGGATTCAAGCTTTTCAGCCTCTGTCCTCCATAGTCACAGTCACACAAGCGCTGCGCCTATCCTTAACCTGGTGGACGACTCAGGTCAACCTCCTTCAGGGCTTACCTTTTCTTCCACCGGACCCGCAAGTAATCCTAACCACCGACGCTTCTCACATCGGTTGGGGAGCCCATGTGGACGACTTTCAAACCCAAGGGTTATGGTCCAAAGAGGAAGCCGAACACCAGATCAATGTCCTGGAACTTCGAGCAATCCGCTATGCGCTCCGCACCTTCAAAGATCATCTCGTTCATCAGATAATCTTAATCCAGACGGACAACCAAGTGGCCATGTGGTACATAAACAAGCAGGGAGGCACAGGCTCCTTCCTTCTGTGTCAGGAAGCTGCGCAGATCTGGGCGGAAGCCCTCTCCCACTCCATGTACCTCAGGGCCACTTACCTGCCGGGAGTAGACAATGTATTGGCAGACCAGCTGAGCCGTGTCTTCCACCCACACGAGTGGTCACTCGATCCTCTGGTAGCGACCTCTCTGTTTCACAAGTGGGGTTCTCCCCGCATAGACCTCTTTGCGTCCCCTCAGAACCACAAAGTGGACGATTACTGCTCTCTCATTCGGAGCCAGCACTCTCGGCCGAGGGATGCATTCTCCCTCAAGTGGACAACCGGTCTACTCTATGCATTCCCTCCACTCCCTCTTGTGTCAAAGACTCTCGTGAAGCTACGCCACGACGGAGGAACCATGATCCTGATAGCACCTTAGTGGCCACGCCAAGTATGGTTTCCAATACTCCAGGATCTCTCCATCCGCAGGCACATTCCTCTGGGAAAGGACCCGCATCTGCTCACTCAAAACGACGGATGCCTCCTCCATCCCAACCTCCAAGCCTTGTCCCTGACGGCATGGATGTTGAAAGGTTAGTCCTTCAACCATTTAACCTTTCAGATTCCGTTTCTCGAGTCCTGATAGCTTCACAAAAGCCTTCCACAAGAAAGTCTTACTCATACAAATGGAAAAGGTACACATCATGGTGCACTTCTCAGTCCCTTGATCCCCTTTCCTGTCCAATCTCCAAATTCTTGGACTATTTATGGCATCTCTCTGAATCAGGTCTTAAAACCTCTTCTATCAGAATGCATGTCAGTGCGGTAGCCGCCTTCCATAAGGGTATTGGGGGTAATCCTATTTCAGTGCAACCCCTAGTAACACGCTTTCTTAAGGGCTTACTCCATCTAAAGCCACCCTTGCGTCCTCCGGCCCCCTCCTGGGACCTTAACCTGGTTCTTGGTCGTCTAATGAAACCTCCTTTCGAACCTCTGCACTCCTGTGACTTGAAATATCTCACTTGGAAAGTGTTATTCCTTTTGGCTGTTACTTCAGCTCGCAGGGTTAGTGAATTACAGGCCCTAGTTACCTATCCGCCTTACACTAAGCTCCTGCAGGACCGGGCGGTACTCCGCACTCACCCTAAATTTTTACCTAAGGTAGTTTCGGAGTTTCATATCAATCAATCTATCGTACTACCTATCTTTTTTCCCAAGCCCCACTCCAACTCTGGAGAGCAGACCCTGCATACCCTAGACTGTAAACGGGCTCTAGCTTTTTACCTAGACCGTACAGTTTCCCACAGGAAGAGCACTCAATTATTCGTCTCTTTCCATCCTAATAAGTTGGGACAACCTGTGGGTAAGCAGGCTCTTTCTTCCTGGTTGGCGGACTGCATTTCTTTTTGCTATGAGCAAGCTGGCATTCCTTTTCAAGACCGTGTTAAAGCACACTCTGTGAGGGCCATGGCGACGTCAGTGGCACACCTTCGATCGGTGCCGCTTCCTGACATCTGCAAAGCTGCAACCTGGAGTTCTCTCCATACTTTTGCAGCCCATTATTGTTTGGACAAGGCTGGAAGACAGGACTCCATCTTCGGCCAGTCTGTCTTGCGTAACCTTTTTCCAACCTGATGTACCAACACCCTTCCACCTACCCGGTAGGGTGCGGATGCCCTTTCCCAAATTTCTCCTCAGTTGTTGTGCCTGCTGCACACCGTTGGGTACATTTGGTGCAAGTCGGGACATCCTCAGCTCGGTACTCACCCATTTGTGAGGACAACCATCCTGCTTGTCCTGTGAGAAAGCAAATGTTGCTTACCTGATGTAACAGGTGTTCTCACAGGACAGCAGGATGTTAGTCCTCACGAAACCCGCCCGCCTCCCCGCGGTGTTGGGTTCGTTTTATTTTTACTTTCTAGGCACTGCCTGTAGCTTTGAAAATCAGACTGAAGGGAGACCCCTGCTGGCTGCAGGGTCAGTGCCTTGCTGGGCATGCCCAGTAGGGGCCAGTCAAAGTTCTGTTTAAACTTTGACAGAAGTTTTCCGTGGTGGGCTCCATCCTCGATGTCACCCATTTGTGAGGACTAACATCCTGCTGTCCTGTGAAGAACACCTGTTACATCAGGTAAGCAACATTTGCTTTCTCACCTCACTGGCTGGTGAAGTAACTTAGGGAAAATTTTTTTAGATATACGCTATCTATTTTTCCAGTCATCGATGGCCGTTGATGACAACATGGCGTCGGGGTTTAAAAAATACCCGACGTGCAACCGAACAATGTCGGTTACCGATCCGCACTTAGAGTGCGTTCGATGTTTAGGCGATCAACACGATATTTCATCGTGTGAAAAATGTCAACAGCTTTCTCATCGATGTCTACATCGAAACCTCCCAATTTTTCCAGTATGGCTTCTGTGGTACCCTCAATTCAGACTACATCCTCAATGATGCGTACTGGATTTTCTTCGATGCCATCGATTCCTGATCCAACTTCATCGATGTCATCGATGCCACATGCAGCATTATCGATGCCAGGTCCTTCTGGAGATGCAGTATCGGCTGAATCAGCCTTATATTCAGCAATCCATAAAAGATATCAGGATCTACTGGATTCTTTACCGGTGAATCCGGTAGAAGACGACTTCTCCTCCAGAACCTATTCCAGGACCATCTGGTGTAGCTCCTCCTTCTGCTCCTCAGAAAACACGACCACACACTCCAGATTACGATACATGGAGTGATTCACAGTCAGACACATCTGAAACTTTTATGTCTGACCCTTCTCCACCACACCCAAGAAAACAGTCCCCACCAGAGGACCTTACTTTTTCTGCCTTTGTCCATGATATGGCTGACTCTATCCCTTTTAAATTAGTCTGAACAGGATCTACGTCATCAGACACTTGAGGTATTACAATTTTGTGGATCCTCCTAAACAAATCATGGCAATACCTATACATGATGTTCTCCTTAAACTTCAACATCGAATGTGGGAACATCCATGTATAATTCCTCCCCATCAATAAAAGAATGGACTCAACATACTTAGTCCAATCTGCACCAGGATATCAAAAATCTCAATTACCACATACGTCAGTAGTGGTTGAATCCGCTCAGAAGAAAGCAAAGAGAACAAGAGTACATTCCTCTAATCCTCCTGGAAAGGACAATAAATTTCTGGACAGTTTAGGCCGTAAGGTTTTTCAGGGTGCTATGCTGAATTCAAGAATCGCAGCTTATCAGCTATATATCACCCAATACCAACGAAACCTTTGGAAGCAGATGGAGGATTTCATCCCATCTCTCCCCCAAGAATACAGAGAGTCAGCACAAAACCTCATCCACAAGGCTTTTGAAGCTGGAAAACATGAGGTACGAGCTGCATACGATTCCTTTGAGACATCATCCAGAATTGCAGCCTCAGGGATAAGTGCTAGACGATGGGCCTGGCTTAAGGCATCAGACCTAAGACCAGAGGTCCAAGAGAAATTGGTGGACCTTCCATGCGCGGGAGACAATTTATTTGGCACAAAGGTCCAAGAAGCAGTCTCTCAACTGAAAGAACATAATGAGACCTTAAGACAGCTCTCCGCCCTACCTCATGAATCTACTTCCCATGCTGTTTGTAGAACCCAGCGAAGAGATATAAGGAAATCCTATTACCGTCAAAAACGATTCTACCCTCCTGCAAGTAGGCCTCGACAGACAAGGCCTCAGCACAGATCTCAACCTCGACAGCAAAGACCACCCAGGCCCCAACCTGCTACTCAAACAGGTCATGCGGAAGGCTTTTGAAGGTATTTCCAGGGAACTCAGCCACTCACAAAATCCTCGACCAGAACTCCCTGTGGGAGGCAGATTATCCAACTTTTACAACACTTGGATAACACTAACAGATCAGTGGGTTCTGTCCATAATATCTCGAGGATATCAACTCAACTTCCTTTCAATTCCAGCAGATTTTCCACCAAATCAAATTCATCCCAACAAAAATCACATTTCTCAACTTCAAATAGAATTATCCACCCTTCTGAAATCCAGGGCTATAGAACCTGTGCCCCGGCTTCAGAAGGGCAGAGGATTCTACTCCTGTTACTTCCTCATTCCAAAGAAAACAGGAGGCCTATGTCCCATCCTCAACCTCAGAAATCTCAACAAATTTCTCAAAAAAGAAAAGTTCAGGATGGTCTCTCTAGGCACCATGCTTCCACTTCTCCAAAAACAAGATTGGCTCTGTTCTCTGGATCTTCAAGATGCTTATGCTCACATCCCAATATTTCCTCCTCACCGAAAATATCTGCGCTTCATGGTGGGTCATCAACACTTCCAATACAGAGTACTGCCATTCGGACTCGCCTCTGCTCCCAGAGTATTCACAAAATGTCTAGCAGTAATATCAGCCCATTTACACAAGCAAGGTGTCCATGTCTTCCCATATCTAGATGATGGGCTCATCAGAAGCCAAACTCAACAAGGAGCAATAACTTCTCTCAACCAAACAATTGCTGTACTTCACTCCATGGGTTTTCTCATCAATTATCAAAAATCCCATCTCGCACCATCTCCTCTGCTCCATTTCATAGGAGCAGATCTGGACACCACACTTGCAAAAGCCTTTCTACCCAAAGATCGAGCAGAAACACTATCCTTGATAGCATACTCGATCCACTCAAGGACACAAGCAACTGCTCATCAGTTTCTCACCTTACTAGGCCACATGGCCTCCACAGTACATGTCACTCCAATGGCAAGGCTCGCCATGAGAGTAACCCAATGGACATTACGCTCACAATGGATCCAAGCTATTCAGCCACTCCATTCATCTCACCAACTACCATTCATCTCACCAACACCAACTACGTTCATCCCTACTATGGTGGATGAACAAAGACAATTTACGCAAGGGCCTACCATTCCAACAATCAGTTCCACAGATAACATTAACTACAGATGCATCCACCTTGGGCTGGGGAGCTCATATAGACACTCTCCAGACCCAAGGTACTTGGACACAACTCGAAGCAACATATCAAATCAATTTTCTGGAACTTCGAGCTATACGTTATGCACTGCATGCGTTCAAGGACTGCCTTTCACACAAGACTATCGTTATCCAGACGAACAACACAGTAGCCATGTGGTACATCAACAAACAAGGAGGGACGGGCTCATACCTCCTGTGCCAGGAAGCAGCACAGATTTGGGACTGGGCCCTGAATCACTCAATGTTCCTACGAGCCACTTATCTAGCAGGCATACACAATGTAGTGGCGGATCGACTCAGTCATCAATTCCAACCACACGAATGGTCCCTGGATCCTGCAGTAGCGACCAGGATATTTCAACGTTGGGGTCAACCAACAATAGACCTCTTTGCATCCTATCTGAATCACAAAGTGGACAAGTTCTGTTCCCTGCACAAACAGAACAAGCAGCCAGCCAAGGACGCCTTTGCTCGACCTTGGAACTCAGGACTCCTATATGCGTGTCCTCCAATACCGCTCATAACCAAAACTCTAGTGAAGCTTCAACAAGACAAGGGGTCCATGATACTCATAGCCCCATATTGTCCTCGACAAGTATTGTTTCCCACACTTCTAGATCTATCAGTCAGGGATCCAATTCGTTTGGGAGTAGCCCCTACTCTCATAACTCAGGATCGAGGTCGGTTGCGTCACCCCAATCTTCAGTCCTTCTCCCTGACAGCATGGATGTTGAAAGCCTGATCTTACAGCCACTCAATCTTTCCACCCATATATCTCTACTCATAGCTTCACGTAAACCTTCCACAAGAAAGAACTACGCGTCTAAATGGAAGAGATTCGCCTTGTGGTGCAAACAAAACAAACTTGATCCTTTCACTTGCACTACTACTTCTCTCCTAGACTACTTATACCATCTTTCAGACTCTGGTCTCCAGACTTCGTCTGTAAGAGTACATTTAAGTGCAATCTCTGCTTATCATAACAAGATGGGAAATGCACCAATTTCCACACAACCTCTTGTCAGCAAATTTGAGAGGTTTAACTCAACTCAAACCACCCATTCGTCCTCCAGCCACAGAATGGGACTTGAATCTGGTATTAACAAGACTTATGCGTTCTCTTTTCGAACCCATAGACTCCTGTGATCTAAAATTCCTCACATGGAAAACCATTTTCCTTATAGCCATTACTTCAGCTAGAAGAGTGAGTGAATTGCAAGCACTAGTCACGTATCCACCTTATACAAAGCTTCTCCATGACAAAGCAGTTCTCCGTACTCATCCAAAATTCCTTCCTAAGGTAGTTACGGAATTCCACTTGAACCAATCCATAGTTTTACCCACATTCTTTCCAAGACCTCACTCCCATCCAGGAGAAGCAGCTCTACATACCTTAGACTGTAAACGTGCTCTATCCTTCTATCTAAACCGCACTGCAGTCCACAGGAAGTCCAATCAGCTATTTGTTTCTTATGATCCAAACAAACCAGGTAAAGCAGTGGGTAAACATATTCTATCCAACTGGCTAGCAGATTTCATACAGTTTTGCTATGAAAAGGCAGGCCTTCCTCTCCAACGGCGAGTAAAGGCTCATTCAGTAAGAGCAATGTCAACCTCAGTTGCACACTATCGTTCCGAACCAATTCTGGACATTTGTAAAGCAGCAACATGGAGTTCTCTCCACACCTTTGCAGCTCATTACTGTTTGGACAAAGAAGGACGACAAGATTCAACCTTTGGACAGTCTGTCTTAAAGAACTTGTTTCCAGTTTAAACCCAACTCCTACAACCAACCTGCTGTGATCTTCGGCTGATTCATTTCAACTACAATACATAACTATTGCCTCAATGCAAAATGACTCCGCCTCTAGCTTGCTAATCACCCATATGTGAAGACTAGCATCCTGCTTGTCCTGGGATAAAGCAAAATTTCTTACCTTGTAATAGGTGTTATCCCAGGACAGCAGGATGTAGTCCTCAGGAAACCCACCCGCCACCCCGCAGAGTTGGGTCACATTTCTTTTATTATTTTATTTTTCCTAAAGCTTATTGCTACCTACGAGACTGAAGTGAGACCCCTGTGGCTCGAGGGATCATGGCATGCTGGGCATGCTCAGTGGCCTCACAGGGCCAGTCAAAAGTTTCTAGAAACTTTGACAGAAGTTTTCCCACACTAGGGCTCCGTTACTGACGTCACCCATATGTGAGGACTACATCCTGCTATCCTGGGATAACACCTATTACAAGGTAAGCAATTTTGCTATACTTTCAGAGTGCAATGTGATCTAGACAATTGTCTGAGAATTTTATTCTCCACATTCCTAAAATTCCAGGAATTTATGATTTCAGGATTGCAAAATTATATTTCTGTGGAATTCCGGGTTGAGATAAGAGATTCTTATTTCAAAACCATATAGAATCACTCTGTCAGGACTCCCAGCCTGGAGAGAAAACAGCTGTATAAAAATGAAAATCACCAGCAGGCAGGAAGACTGCTGACCAGACACCGGTCCTTAATGAATTGTGTCCAGTAGCGTTTCCTCAAAGATCCTCTGTGGTTTAGTGTGCAGTTATTAAGGTGTGCATCCTCCGATCGTGTTTTGGGGATTGATACTTTGAAATCTGCACTGGTGTATAATGGTGATCTAGCACCTCAACGTAACTTGACTGGTTTTCTAGATGCTCTTTTTGCTTTACTCTTCATTGGTTTTCTCCATACATTGTGAACAGCTCAGAATACAGTTTGTTTCCAACTTAACCTGGTAATGATGGACATTTAAGCCCAGGCTTATCTACCACTGCTGAACACTCTTGTTGTCCACAGATGGTCCAGCCGCATATCCCATCCCAGTGCAGAATACCAAACCACTGCTTACGGTCGGCTTCACATCTGGGGACATCAGCTTGATGAACAACTATGACGACCTGTCTCCTGTCATCATCCGCTCAGGGTTGAAAGGTACAACATGATGCATTTGCCGTGCAACCTCGCAACGGCTTCTCACCAAAAGTATCCGTTTCCTCTCTGTTCAGGCTTGTCAACCTGATGTCATCGGCCAACATGAGATTGTGGAGCAGTCTTTCTTTAAAAATAACCATTTTATTAGTGAGTTTTTCACGATAGAAGTTATCATTAGAAAATATGGAAGGTCATCTTTTCAGTGCAGTGTTTCAGCACAAACGCGCGGTATACTATATCAGCAGCATTGAGTTGATGGGAGAAAGAATGGGGCAGTAAGAGACAAACAGGAGAAGAGACTACAGTGGCTCCATGTTAGAGGGGCCCTAGGATGGTAAAATCATGCTTTAAAAATGAAACCTCCAGGATGCCTGCATACAAGAGCTTTTGAGGCTCCAATTAACAAATCAAAAATGTTTAACATCCTTCCAGCAGAGAGTTGATATGGCGTATGAAGCTTAGCCTGGACTCTATCTACAGCTTATACCATTAGATAATAGGAGAAGTCAGCATGGAATGATATTGGATAATTGTCTGAACTTTGTGTCCTGGTGGCACTGTGTACTAAAATGTGTATAGGAAGCTTTTTTTTTTTTTTTTTATGCAGTAAAAATTTACCCAGTTCTAATTACGTCTAGTAGCACTAGTGAAGTAAGTCACAACACTAAACTGAGCAGTGAGTCATCCTGCAGACAACCTGACGATCTCATTTTTTTTATTAACCAGGTGAGCTCTTTTTAACCTCCTTGTCTCTGAAAGCTAGTACTGCAAACATTAGAGTGCATTGAGGGATGTTAAAGCAGGACTGGATTAAAAAAAAAAATCTCCAGCTGATATGAATTGAGTAGAGTAAATATTTTTAAAAATGTTCTTCTTATACTGTCACGAACTGTACTGTTGATCCTGCTATCTGCAGTACCATCTGCTGGTTAGAAGGCAGAGTTAACTGCATGGTTTCCTCTTCTCTGAGTGCAAGATCTAAATGATTCCAGAGCCAGTGAGGCTGCAGGACCTGATGCTGTCACTGGATGGGTATTTTTTAAAGAACCATGTGTAGAATGTGACCTGGGTACTCCTGGGGGAATTCTGAACACAAAAACTTAAAACACAATTTACATGACAGTCTTTAAGTAATTACATTTTTAATTAATACAGAAAAACGTTGTTACTTAAAGATGCAGAATTTTGAGCAGAATTTCCCTAGATTTCACTGTAAGAGTTCCTTCCACTCGCTTTCCCTGCTCTCCTGGCTACTTTACCCTCTCAGGCCCCCCAACTTCCCCTCCTGCCAATATCTCTCCCCTCCACCTCTAGACTCAACCCCTTCCATTCTATCGCAACTCCCAGAGTTTGACCCCATTCCCAGTACTGCCCTTCACACAGGCTCCCTCTGTTCCTCCCTCTCTCACATACATGCTCCCTCTCTCTAATACACATACACACATCCCCTCATACAGGCTCCCTCACTCTCTCGCACACACACATCCCCTCATACAGGGCCCTCTCTCTTGCATACACACCCACACAAGCTCCCTTTCTCTCTCACACAGGCTTCCTATGTCCCTCTCTCTAATACACATACACACACCCTCATAAGGCTCCCTCACTCTCTCGCACACACACATCCCCTCATACAGGGCCCTCTCTCTTGCATACACACCCACACAAGCTCCCTTTCTCTCTCACACAGGCTTCCTATGTCCCTCTCTCTAATACACATACACACACCCTCATAAGGCTCCCTCACTCTCTCGCACACACACATCCCCTCATACAGGGCCCTCTCTCTTGCATACACACCCACACAAGCTCCCTTTCTCTCTCACACATACATCTTCATACAGGCTACCTATGTCTCTCACATACACATCCTCACACAGGCTCCCTCTGTCCCTCCCTCTCTCACATACATGCTCCCTCTCTCTAATACACATATCCCCTCATACAGGCTCCCTCACTCTCTCACACACACACATTCCCTCATACAGGGCCCTCTCTCTTGCATACACACCCACACAAGCTCCCTTTCTCTCTCACACATACATCCTCATACAGGCTACCTATGTCTCTCACATACACATCCTCACACAGGCTCCCTCTGTCCCTCCCTCTCTCACACACATGCTCCCTCTCTCTAATACACATACACACATCCCCTCATACAGGCTCCCTCACTCTCTCACACACCCACATCCCCTCATATGGGGCCCTCTTTCTTGCATACACACCCACACAGGCTCCCTTTCTCTCTCACATACACATCCTCACACAGGCTACCTATGTATCTCTTTCACGCAACCCTTCACACAGGCTCTGTCTCACACATACACAATCCCTTCACACAGGCTATAGCACCCTCACATACACACGATCCCTTTTTCATACACACCAGCTCACAATCTCTCTCACACATACACACTCCTTCACAATCTCCTCATATAGGCTCCCTCTCTCTGGCACCCACATTCAAGTACACCCCTTGCTTACCCTCCCGGGTCTCTCTCTCACACCCCTGCTCTCTCTCACACCCTCCTGCTCTCTCACACCCTCCTGCTCTCTCTCACACCCTCCTGCTCTCTCTCACACCCTCCTGCTCTCTCTCACACCCTCCTGCTCTCTCTCCCCCTCCTCTTCTCTCCCCTCCACCATTTCCTCCTCCTCTCGCACCCACCCCCTCCCCCTCCTCTCACACACACATACTTCTCTACACACATTCATTCTCACCGGAGCCTTCATCTTTGCTGCGAGCAGAGCGGGTCCCGTGTGGGCCGCCTTCTTCGCTGCGAGCGGAGAGCATCCCACAGCACAAGTGGACCTTCATCTTCGCCATGAACAGTGTGCCAGGGCCTTCATCTTTGCCGTGAACAGTGAGTGCTCCATTCGTGGCATGCCAGGGTCTCCTCTGACACATTCTGTGCAGGGGGTGAATTCTGCACAAATTTTGCGTTCCACAGTAGCGCAGAATTCCCCCAGGACTAATTTGAAGATTAAAATAATCTCTGTTAGCCGGATTATTGCTTATTGTGGACACATAACATACAGTAGCATAGTTCATGATGGCAGATAAAGACCCAAGTGGTCCTTCTGGTCTGTTCAGCAAGTTGATAATGATAGTAACTGCCACTCCATGAAAGTTACCCCCATGCTTTCTGTTAAGGGTAGTTACTGCTGTTCCATGAAGGTTTTCCTCATGCAGAGATGTTGCATCCAATTTAACACAGGTTATCCTATGTGCACATTTCCATCCTCTAATAATCCGCAGTGATTATCCCATGCCCTCTTGTCCTAGTCTTCACCACCTCTTCCGATAGGGCATTCCAGACATTCATCACCCTCTCTGTGAAGAAATATTTCCTGACGTTGGTTCTGAGTCGTCCCCCTCTGGAGTTTATCATGAGCCTTAGTTGTACAGCTTCCTTTCTAATGGAAAAGATTTGATGTTTATACGTTGCTGATGCCTTTCATATATATGAAGAGCTGTATCATATCTTCCCCGCACCTCCTCTTCTCCAGAGTATGCATATATAGATCCTTCAGCTTCTCCTCATTGGGATACAGATCCCACATCATTTTGGTCACCTCTCTGGACCACTTTCATCCTATTTCTGTCCTTTTTGAGATACCTCCTTTTTCCTGCTGGTTATTCCTTGTTTTTTTACAGCTCAGAATCCCTTGTCGCATTGCTTCACTTCTTTCAGATTGCCAGACATTATCTCCCCAAAGTCTCTCTCCTGGTCCGTGCACCTCCCATCACAAACAGCTCCTTTGGATTACTGCACCCCAGATGCATGACTCTGGACTTCTTGGCATTGAATCTCAGCTGCCCAACCTTTGACCACTCTTCAAGTTTTCTTAAATCGCTCTTTATTCTTCAAAAAGACAAACTTTACTCTCTAAGCCTTCTTCAGTGTTGCTCACAAAGATATTGAACAGAGTCTATCCCAAAATCGATTCCTGAGGCATTCCACTTAACACCGTTCTCTCTTCAGAGTAGGTTCCTTTTTCTATTACACTCTGTCTCCTGTCAGTCTACCAACTTGTAGTCCACTCCACCATTTTGGGACCCACTCGCAGGCTTCTCGTTTTATTCGTGAGCCTCCTGTGTGGGACCGTATCAAACGCTTTACTGAAATGAAGTAAATTACATTGAATGCTCGTCTTTCATCTAATTCTCTAGTTACCCAATCAAAAAAATCAAATTCATTTGACAGGATCTTGCTCTGGTGAAACAGTGTTGCCTCGGGTCCAGTAACCCACTGGATTTTAGATTTTTTGGATTTTTATCCTATCCTTCAGCAGAGTCTCCATTAATTTTCTCACCACTGAGGTAGGGCAAACAACCTGAAGTTACCAGCCTCACCTTTCTGAAGCGGGACCGGTCTTGTGGCACCGATCCTGTCTCCAGGGATCTATTGAATAGGTCCGTCAGTGGGCTCACCAGCACATCTCTGAGCTCCTTTAGTATCCTAAGATGTACCTTATCTGGCCCTATGGCCTTGTCCGCTTTCAGGTTACCTAGTTCTTCCCGCTTCTTTTGTAAATAGGGTTGTCCCTATCCCACTCCCATCCGTTCAACTGCCCTCCCCCAGGGTAGTCTTTAGTGAACACTGAACTGAAGTACTTGTTTGATATTTCTGCTGTTTCTTAATCTTTCTCCACACATTGCTCCTTGCCTCCTTTCAATTTTACTGTACCACCTTGGGCCGCCTTCCTTTCTCTGGAGAGTCTGTCACCTCAATTTATGTCTTTGGCGGTCATTTCTTCCACCTGACCTTTTACTTTCCTGATTTCTTTCCTTGTAACATGGTGGCAACTGCAGAAAAAGGCCGTCTGGTCCATCCAGCCTGCCCAGCAAGCTTCTTATGGTAGTAACTGCCACTCCGTGCAGGTTACCCCCAAGCCTTATATTAAAGGTCGTAATATTAACAGTCAAAACCAAGCAACTGTCAAACCCATAACAAAATTACTGCTAGCAACATTTTTACAGGGTGAGCAGCCTTCCTGATAATTCAGACAGTGCTGCTGCTTGAACGTGTTTTGCTTTTGGATTTAGCTCTCGAGGTAGCCCTGCGCTTTTTCCCTAATATCTGTGTATCAGTGCCCCGGGACGTTAAAGTCAGGGCCCAGCATTGGCTGTATAAATCCATTTCCCTCTTTATTTTTTTTTTTTCCTCTGCTCCACTTGCTGTCGAAGTGGAGAGCGATGCTGTAGTTGCATTAAAATCATGTAAGCTAATTGGTTAAGGGTAGCATTCCCCGTGCCTTCTGTTGGGGGACGTAGCTGCCGCTCCTTACAGGTTATCCCCATGCCTCCTTTTCTTCGTTCTACCCCAGTCCTTTAGGGATCCACAGCATTTTATCCCATGCCTTTTTAAATTTGTTTACTGTTTTCATCTTCATCTCTTTCTGGCAGGGAATTCCAGGCATCCTCTCCGATACGAAATATTTCCTGATGTTGGTTCTGAGTTATCCCCCTGGAGTTTATCGTGACCCCTCGTTCTACTGTTTGCTTTCCAATATAAAAGGTTCAAGGATCGTACATCATTAAAACCTATCTGACGGTCCGTATCATACCTCCCCTGCACCTCTTCTCTTCCAGGGTGTACATATTCAGATTCTTCAGCCTCTCCTCATATTTTGCCGATACAGACCCCACACCATTTTGGTTGCCCTTCTCTGGACCACCTCCATCCCTTGTCTGTCCTTTTTAAGATACGGTCTCTAGAACTGAACAACAAGACTCCAGGTGAGGCCTCATCGAGGACCTGTGCAAGGGCATCATCACCTCCTTTTTCCAACTCTGGTGGTGGTTCTCTCTATGCAGCCCAGCATTTTCCTGACTCTAGCTATCACCTTGTCACATTGCTTCTCCACCTTCAGATCGCCAGACATTATCACCCCAAGGTTCCTGTCTCAATCTGTGCAAATGTGACAAAGTGATTACCAGAAACAATATTGCTCTTGGCCATGGATCTATATAATCTTTAATCCGTCACTATTCCTTCTCCCAGAGATTGAGGTTGATATGAGGCGAGTCAGCCCCTGGCAGACTGAGTTTAGTCCTAGCTTTGCTCCTTTACACCTGTGAAACTGTGGTCCTGCTTTTATTAAATTGAATAAAATAGTATGGTTGCCACACTAATCCACTCGATGCATTTAAATTAAGGTTAACAAACAAAAATCAGGTGTTACCTTTTTATTGGAGTAACTTATTACATTTCTTGATCAGCTAGTCCAAGCAGCCAGCATAATGGAGTTTAAAAGAGGTTTGGACAAGTTACTGGAGGAAAAGTTCATAAAATATTATTAAGCAGGTAGATTAAACAAAGCTATTACTGTCCCTGGGAGTAACAATAAATAAATCTTTTTGGGATCTGTTGGGTTCTTGTAACATGAAGTAGCCATTGAAATGTAATGCTGGACTTGATGGACATTGGCCTGGCCCAGCATGGCACTTCTTACATAGTAGGTAATCGTAGAAGACCAAAACACCTCTATTTTCCAAAATGCTTTTTCAAGAGCTTAATTCAAAATAATTTTTTATAATTTAAATGACCTCATATTCGGCTTTTAGTAGTGCATAGTTTGCACGGTCATTTAGCCTTTGTGTGCTATTTTGTGCAGGATCATCCACTTCATGACCTGTTTTGATATAGCACCCTCCTTGCCGCTCAGCCACGCTAGACCCACCAGACACTAATAAACCTTTCCCTAGCCCATCATCCCCTACCCCCCCCCCCCACCTACTTGTCCCTTCCCCCAACTTGCCACCCCCCTCCCCCAACCAACTCAAGGACCCTTCACTTACCTGAAGAGCAACTCACTCCTGTCTCTGATGGCCATGTTTAAAAATGGCTGCTGATCGCACATCTCCCTGTAGCTAAGCTGATTTGAGATCTGCTGCCAGAGGACACATCAAACATCCCATCCCCCTTGCAGCACCACTGTCATGTATACTATGATTCATTTGTATGTTCTGGGAATGTCATCTCTTGCTCTGACCTGCTTATTCTGTTTGGACTGAGGAAGGACATGTTACTATGTAAGAAGTATACTAATATCCAAACTTCTCAATAATTATGAGCTAGGTATTTGCCCAGACAATAGTAGGTAATCATAGAAGACCAAAACACCTCTATTTTTCAAAACGCTTTTTCAAGAGCTTAATTCAAAATATTTTTTTATAATTTAAATGACCTCATATTCGGCTTTTAGTGGTGCATAGTTTGCACGGTCATTTAGCCTTTGTGTGCTATTTTGTGCAGGATAGCATGTAGCATTCTCTACTACCGCACTTCATATAATCATTGGTCATTCAAATATTTTCTCTTTGCCATTCGTGTGAATACACCATTGTAAGTGAATACAATTTTTTGAAGTTTCTCCGTATCTTTAACGTACTTCAAAAGTCGTTTTTCAATGTGTATCATTTCCACAAATTATATTGTAACATTTCAGCTACTTAGCTTGTGTGAAGAAACAGTGACTCAGGGCCTTGAGGTATCTGACAAGCTGCCCGACACGGTCCAAGATACCTCAAGGCACCGAGTCACTGTTTCTTCACACAAGCTAAGTAGCTGAAATGTTACAATATAATTTGTGGAAATGATACACATTAAAAAATGACTTTTGAAGTACGTTAAAGATACGGAGAAACTTCAAAAAATTTTATTCACTTACAATGGTGTATTCACACGAATGGCAAAGAGAAAATATTTGAATGACCAATGATTATATGAAGTGCGGTAGTAGAGAATGCTACATGCTATCCTGCACAAAATAGCACACAAAGGCTAAATGACCATGCAAACTATGCACCACTAAAAGCCGAATATGAGGTCATTTAAATTATAAAAAATTATTTTGAATTAAGCTCTTGAAAAAGCGTTTTGGAAAATAGGTGTTTTGGTCTTCTATGATTACCTACTATTGTCTGGGCAAATACCTAGCTCATAATTATTGAGAAGTTTGGATATTAGTATACTTCTTACATAGTAACATGTCCTTCCTCAGTCCAAACAGAATAAGCAGGTCAGAGCAAGAGATGACATTCCCAGAAAATACAAATGAATCATAATATACATGACAGTGGTGGTGCAAGGGGGGATGGGATGTTTGATGTGTCCTCTGGCAGCAGATCTCAAATCAGCTTAGCTACAGGGAGATGTGCGATCAGCAGCCATTTTTAAACATGGCCATCAGAGACAGGTGTGAGTTGCTCTTCAGGTAGTGAAGGGTCCTTGAGTTGGTTGGGGTAGGGGGGGTGGCAAGTTGGGGGAAGGGACAAGTAGGTGTGGGGGGGGGGGGGGGTAGGGGAGTGAGTTAGTGGATGATGGGCTAGGGAAAGGTTTATTAGTGTCTGGTGGGTCTAGTGTGGTTGAGCGGCAAGGAGGGTGCTATATCAAAACAGGTCATGAAGTGGATGATAAGATAAAAACATACAAAACAAATACAATAGTGCATGATATGGCCTATTGATTGTTTCATAGAAGCATGACGGCAGAAAGCGACTGTATTGTCCATTCAGTCTGTCCATTCAACGAATTAATTTAGCATTATTTGTCATGAAATATATTTTTTTGTATTTATACCATACAAGTCCCCTTTTTAGGTTTTTTTTTGGCAATTATATTAACGTATGTGAACCTCTTTTATGTATTCCTATGTTATAGTTGATTTATTAGGCCTATTGTAACCGAATAAGACAACTCTTTTCTCGGTTTTTGCTCCTAACAGTTCGATTTGTCAATTTTTCCCCTGTTTAAGTTGCATCCAAGTTTTCTCCTCCTGTTCTATGTAAGACAGTTACTTTTTGACACCGTATGTTGAATGTTGCAATGTAAACCGGAGTGATAATTAACTCTGTTATTTGAACTTCGGTATAGAAAATAAATAAATAAAAATAAATAAATTATAATTCTCTTCCCTTCATTAAAGATCCCCTGTATTTATCTAATGCTTTCTTGAATTTTGCCTCGACCATTTCCACTGGAAGGCTATTCCACACATCCACCACCACCTACGTAAAGAAATATTTCTTAAGATTACCCCAAAGTCTCTACCCCCTTTCAACCTCTTCTCAAGACCCTTGTCCTAGAGCCTCCTTTCCATTGAAAAAGCCTCACCTCCTGTGCATGGAAACCTTAGAGAGATCTGAATGTCTCTATCATATCTCCCCTATCTTATTTATTTATTTTTTATTTATTTAAAGCTTTTCTATACCGGCATTCATGATACAATCATATCATGCCGGTTTACAAATAACAAGGGGTTGCAATAACTTTGTTCTTTTTAACCAGTGCAGAGGAAGCAAAAAGTTACAATATAACAAGGTTGTTGAAACTGGGGTAGGAAGAAGACAAGAATAAATATAAATCTTTACAGAGGTAGATTATTTACATTGTGCAGTAATGTCTCTTTATGGATTTAATTAAATTGTGCAGTAAGGTCTCTTAATGGATAATAGGCTCTGGAGTGCTTGATTGCTGTAGGATCTCTCCTTGGATATTAGTTTCGGGAAAGGCTTGTTTAAATAGCCAAGTCTTTAGCCTTTTTCTGAATGTTAATAGGCAAGGTTCAAGTCTGAGATCAGGTGGTAAGGTATTCCAAAGAGCTGGTCCCGCTGTGGAGAAGGTTCGGTCTCTGAGTGTAATATGGAGAGTAGATTTAATTGGGGGAACAGTCAGTGATCCTTTGTAGGCTTCTCTGATAGGTCTGGATGATGTGTGTAGTCTGAGGGGGATTTGGAGGTTGAGGGGGGCTAGGGCGTGGATGGATTTATGGATGATGTTGAAGGACTTGTGTAGGATTCTGTAGTGTATTGGCAGCCAGTGTAGATTTATTAGAATGGGGGAGATGTGGTCTCTTCTTCTGGTATTTGTCAGGATTCTGGCTGCCGCATTCTGGAGCATCTGAAGTGGTTTAATGGAAGAGGACGGGAGGCCCAGTAAGATAGAGTTGCAATAATCTATCTTGGAGAATATTACGGATTGTAGGACTGTTCTGAAGTCCTGAAAGTGTAGGAGTGGTTTCATTCTTTTGATTACCTGCAGCTTGTAGAAGCAGTTCTTGGTTGTGTTGTTGATAAATGTTTTTAGATTCAAGTGTTTGTCTATTACTACCCCTAGGTCTCTTGCTTGTGTAGCGATGGTGTTCATTGGAGCAGTTTGTGGGGAGTTGCTGTTTTCGGGTGTGATGAGGAGGAGTTTCGTTTTGGCCGAGTTTCAAATCAGATTTAGGTTTGCGAGGAGTCCGTTGATCTCTTGGAGGCAGTGTTCCCAGTGTTTGAGAGTTTGTGATAGATTCTTTGATGGGTATCAGAATTTGAACGTCGTCTGCGTATAAGAAATGTTTTAGTTGTAGGTTAGATAACAGTTGGCATAGGGGAAGAAGGTATATGTTGAATAGTGTTGGGGGTAGTGAGGAGCCTTGAGGGACTCCTTGTGAGGACATGTAGCGGGGGGATTCATTATTATTGATTTTAACTTTGGTAACCTCTGTTACTAAGGAGTGTTTTGAACCATGTGTGAGCAGAGTCTGTTATTCCTATGTCCGAGAGACGGTTGAGGAGGGTGGCATGGTTGACAGTATCGAAAGCTGCCGACAGGTCTAGTAGAATTAGAAGGAAAGATTGACCTTTGTCCAATCCCATGATGAGGTGGTCTGTTAACGATAGGAGTAGGGTTTCAGTGCTTAAAGCCTTGCGAAACCCATATTGTATGGGGTGAAGTATTTCGTGATCTTCGAGGTAGTTAGAGAGTTGTGAGTTGACCAGTTTTTCCAAAATCTTTGCTACAAAAGGCAGGTTGGAGATTGGGCGGAAGTTGTTCGGATTCTTGGGATCCAAATCTGGCTTTTTTAGAAGTGGTTTCAGAGAGGCAGTTTTTAGGGCGTCAGGGAAGATTCCCTGATGCCCTA
Source organism: Rhinatrema bivittatum (assembly GCF_901001135.1). Lineage (NCBI taxonomy): Eukaryota > Metazoa > Chordata > Amphibia > Gymnophiona > Rhinatrematidae > Rhinatrema > Rhinatrema bivittatum. The sequence continues at coordinate 584,645,570 of NC_042617.1, read as the reverse complement.
AAAACTCTTTCCTCTAAAATCTTGTCTTTCCTCTAGGGTTTTTCCTAAAATCTTGTCTCTTTTTTAAGACAATCTTAAAAAAATTAAGACAATCTTAAAAAAAAAAATCTTAAAATCTTAAAAAAAATTAAAATTTTAAAGAAAATCTTAAAAAAAATCTTGTCTTTTTTTTAAGATTTTTCCTAAAATCTTGTCTTTCCTCTAGGGTGTTCATGTTTAGATCTTTGTCTATCCCTATGTGCTTTAGAATGAAGACCACTGACCATTTTAGTAGTCACCCTCTGGACCGACTCTATCCTGTTTATATCCTTTTGAAGTTGTGGTCTCCAGAATTGTACACAGTATTCTAAGTGAGGTCTCACCAGAGATCTATACAGGGGCAATATCACCTCCCTTTTCCTGCTGACCATTCCTCTCCCTATGCAGCCAAGCATCTTTCTGGATTTTACTGTTGCTTTACCCCCACCGGTTTGGCCACCTTAAGATAATCAGATACAATCACTCCGAGATCCTGCTCTTCCTTTGTGCTTAGAAGAATTTCACCTCCAATACTGTACCTTTCCCTTGGGTTTTGCATCCTAAATGCATTACTCTGCATTTTTTAGCATTAAATCTTAGCTGCCAGACTGTAGACCTTTTCTCCAGCTTCACTTGATCCCTCCATGTTTTCCATTTCTTCCTTTGTTTTGTTATTTCTTGTAACTATATTTTATTTGTCACGCACTTGAGCGTTCTATAGTAAGGAGTGAATACAATTGTTGTTTACTGGGTCCTCGTAGCCCAGAAATAAAACATTTTTGTACACCTCATAGGAGGCAATACTGAATGTACTAATCAATCTTTAATATAATTGCCTCTAGAGATGGCAAACACATATGGAACCAGACCCCTATTCCTTCTTCCCCATGTATCATTTAGGGTTATAATTGCCACACTGTGCAGGTTACCCCAAGCCATCTAAGAAGTACAGTTACTCTGGGGGAATTCTGCACTACTGTGGAGTGCAGAATTTGTATTTTTTGCTCATAATTTGTATTTTTTGCGCAGAATTTGGAAAGAGGCCTGCGGGCCGTGAGCGGAGCCCATCCAGCTCGCAGCAGAACAAAATAGAAGCAAGAAAGCCTGTGTGAAAGAGAAGTATGGCATAGTGAGTGTGTGTGTGCCAGAGAGAGTGAGTATGTGAGTGAGAGATTAGGAGCCTGTATGTGTGAGAGAAGGATTGGGTGTATCTCTATGAGTGTGTGAAGGAGGGTGTGTTTGTGTGTGCAGGGGTGTATGTGCGAGAGGAGTGTGTGTGTGTGTGTGTGTGCATAAGAGAAATAGGCAGCCTATTGTGTGAGGATGTGTGTCTGCGTGCGTATACAATACTGTGTACAATTCTGGTCGCCGCATCTCAAAAAAGATATAATTGCGATGGAGAAGGTACAGAGAAGGGCGACCAAAATAAGGGGAATGGAACAGCTTCCCTATGAGGAAAGACTAAAGAGGCTAGGATTTTTCAGCTTGGAGAAGACGGCTGAGGGGGGATATGATAGAGGTGTTTAAAATCATGAGAGGTCTAGAACGGGTAGATGTGAATCGGTTATTTACTCTTTCAGATAATAGAAGGACTAGGGGGCACTCCATGAAGTTAGCATGTGGCACATTTAAAACTAATCGGAGAAAGTTCTTTTTCACTCAAAGCACAATTAAACTCTGGAATTTGTTGCCAGAGGATGTGGTTAGTGCAGTTAGTATAGCTGTGTTTAAAAAAGGATTGGATAAGTTCTTGGAGGAGAGAAGTCCATTACCTGCTATTAATTAAGTTGACTTAGAAAATAGCCACTGCTATTACTAGCAACAGTAACATGGAATAGACTTAGTTTTTGGGTACTTGCCAGGTTCTTATGGCCTGGATTGGCCACTGTTGGAAACAGGATGCGGGGCTTGATGGACCCTTGGTCTGACCCAGTATGGCATGTTCTTAGGGACAGAGAGAGCCTGTATGAGGACGTGTGTGTATGTGAGAGGGACAGAGGGAGAGTGTTGTGTGCAAGAGAGAGGTAGCTTGTGTTGAGGGTTGGTGATTGTGTGTACAAGAGAGGGAGGGTGTGTGTGCAAGGGGAGACTGTGTGAGGGTATGTGTGTGTATATGCGAGAGGGAGAAGGGGCCTGCAAGTAGGAGTATGTGTGTGCAAGACAGAGAGCCTGGTGTGTGTGTGCAAAAGAGAGATCCTGTGAGAGCCTGTATGAGAGAAATCAAACTGGGAGTGGAAATAGAGTGGAAGGTGTTGAGTGTGGAGCGGAATGGGATAGATTGTGGAGTTGGGGCCTGTGAGGGAAGAGTGAAAGTGGTCTGACCAAGGGAGTAAAGAGAGAGGCAGAAGGGAAACCCTTCAGTGTACTTTTAGGGGAATTCTGCTCACAATATTTAAAATTTTGCATCTTTGAGTAATAACTTTTCTGCATTACATTATAAATTACTTTGACGAATTAATATAAAGTGTACAGAATTCTGCAGAATTTTACATTTTTGTGCGCAGAATTCCCCCAGGAGTGTGCAATGCAGTCATATTACTGCTGATTGGGACTGTAAACTGCTGCTCTCTGCAGGTTACCCCAGTGCTTCACTACTATTCCCTTGTTGCTAGTGACTATCTGTGTTTACCCCTATTTTTAATTCCATTATTGGTTTTGTCTCCACCACTTCCTCTGGGAGGGTATTCCAGGCATCCACCATCCTCTCCTGTACCAAATCATACAATGCATGCATTTTACCTTAATACAAACTTCCTTCTATTTTTAATCCCTCTTTCAGTTTTTATTTTAGAATGGGGAAGACCAGGAAGTTTTTATTTGATCAGAGGCTGGCTGTCAGTGATCAAAGCCATGGCTAACGCTATCCCTGCAGCCATAATTGTAGCTTAATCACCACCCTTTTCACAAGACAGTTCCTGCAGTTAGAGCAGCTCAAGCTGGCGATTTTTTTTTTTTTTTTTTTTTTCCCTTTTTGTACAAATTACTGCTTTATTTGTCTCAGAGCATATTTAGCTGGGGATTATCATAAGCCTCTTAATGCTTTAATTCGTCATTGCATGCATTTTCATTTTGGTTAATATGCGTAATGCTTAAATAGAATTGAATCAACCTTTTTCAGTCTGAAGTATTTTCCTTGCCTTCTTTTTCTTCCGTTCATTGATATTGCACTCTGTGTCTGTCAGGGTCTGTGTGTGTAACTAGCAGAAGCACTTCAAAGTAAGTGGATGCTTTCCTTTTAACTATTATTATCCCAGGGCTTTCCCCCCTGTAGGCAACCATAACAGTAATCATTCTTCAGCTTAGGGGCCACAGGCTGTGATGCACACCAAAGTACAGTACATATGCGCCCTTTGTCCAGTCAGAAGGTATTACTGTTGTGGGATGCCTGGGATTCTTCCTTCATGAACCTTGAGCGAAGGGACACTCCAAGCCCCCCTGTCGGCCTGAGGAGGAGTCAGAAACTGAAGATGGATCTTCTGCATGGCAGCGTGGGACCAGCCCGGGAGTCTTCTAGTCGCATAGAAACCCCACCGTACAGTTAATACTCTTGTGATGGTGCATGGATGCTGCAGGGCACTGGTTTATAAGCAGAGTAAGCAAGCCCGGGAGTCTTCTGGTCGCATAGAAACCCCACCGTACAGTTAATACTCTTGTGATGGTGCATGGATGCTGCAGGGCACTGGTTTATAAGCAGAGTAAGCAAGCCCGGGAGTCTTCTAGTCACATAGAAACCCCACCGTACAGTTAATACTCTTGTGATGGTGCATGGATGCTGCAGGGCACTGGTTTATAAGCAGAGTAAGCAAGCCCGGGAGTCTTCTAGTCACATAGAAACCCCACCGTACAGTTAATACTCTTGTGATGGTGCATGGATGCTGCAGGGCACTGGTTTATAAGCAGAGTAAGCAAGCCCGGGAGTCTTCTAGTCACATAGAAACCCCACCGTACAGTTAATACTCTTGTGATGGTGCATGGATGCTGCAGGGCACTGGTTTATAAGCAGAGTAAGCAAGCCCGGGAGTCTTCTAGTCGCATAGAAACCCCACCATACAGTTAATACTCTTGTGATGGTGCATGGATGCTGCAGGGCACTGGTTTATAAGCAGAGTAAGCAAGCCCGGGAGTCTTCTAGTCGCATAGAATCCCCACCGTACAGTTAATACTCTTGTGATGGTGCATGGATGCTGCAGGGCACTGGTTTATAAGCAGAGTAAGCAAGCCCGGGAGTCTTCTAGTCGCATAGAAACCCCACCATACAGTTAATACTCTTGTGATGGTGCATGGATGCTGCAGGGCACTGGTTTATAAGTAGAGTAAGCAAGCCCGGGAGTCTTCTGGTCGCATAGAATCCCCACCGTACAGTTAATACTCTTGTGATGGTGCATGGATGCTGCAGGGCACTGGTTTATAAGCAGAGTAAGCAAGCCCGGGAGTCTTCTAGTCGCATAGAATCCCCACCGTACAGTTAATACTCTTGTGATGGTGCATGGATGCTGCAGGGCACTGGTTTATAAGCAGAGTAAGCAAGCCCGGGAGTCTTCTGGTCGCATAGAATCCCCACCGTACAGTTAATACTCTTGTGATGGTGCATGGATGCTGCAGGGCACTGGTTTATAAGCAGAGTAAGCAAGCCCGGGAGTCTTCTAGTCGCATAGAAACCCCACCGTACAGTTAATACTCTTGTGATGGTGCATGGATGCTGCAGGGCACTGGTTTATAAGTAGAGTAAGCAAGCCCGGGAGTCTTCTGGTCGCATAGAATCCCCACCGTACAGTTAATACTTTTGTGATGGTGCATGGATGCTGCAGGGCACTGGTTTATAAGTAGAGTAAGCAAGCCCGGGAGTCTTCTGGTCGCATAGAATCCCCACCGTACAGTTAATACTTTTGTGATGGTGCATGGATTGTGCAGGGCACTGGTTTATAAGCAGAGTAAGCAAGCCCGGGAGTCTTCTAGTCGCATAGAATCCCCACCGTACAGTTAATACTCTTGTGATGGTGCATGGATGCTGCAGGGCACTGGTTTATAAGTAGAGTAAGCAAGCCCGGGAGTCTTCTGGTCGCATAGAATCCCCACCGTACAGTTAATACTCTTGTGATGGTGCATGGATGCTGCAGGGCACTGGTTTATAAGTAGAGTAAGCAAGCCCGGGAGTCTTCTAGTCGCATAGAATCCCCACCGTACAGTTAATACTCTTGTGATGGTGCATGGATGCTGCAGGGCACTGGTTTATAAGTAGAGTAAGCAAGCCCGGGAGTCTTCTGGTCGCATAGAAACCCCACCGTACAGTTAATACTCTTGTGATGGTGCATGGATGCTGCAGGGCACTGGTTTATAAGTAGAGTAAGCAAGCCCGGGAGTCTTCTGGTCGCATAGAATCCCCACCGTACAGTTAATACTCTTGTGATGGTGCATGGATGCTGCAGGGCACTGGTTTATAAGTAGAGTAAGCAAGCCCGGGAGTCTTCTGGTCGCATAGAATCCCCACCGTACAGTTAATACTTTTGTGATGGTGCATGGATTGTGCAGGGCACTGGTTTATAAGCAGAGTAAGCAAGCCCGGGAGTCTTCTAGTCGCATAGAATCCCCACCGTACAGTTAATACTCTTGTGATGGTGCATGGATGCTGCAGGGCACTGGTTTATAAGTAGAGTAAGCAAGCCCGGGAGTCTTCTAGTCGCATAGAATCCCCACCGTACAGTTAATACTTTTGTGATGGTGCATGGATTGTGCAGGGCACTGGTTTATAAGCAGAGTAAGCAAGCCCGGGAGTCTTCTAGTCGCATAGAATCCCCACCGTACAGTTAATACTCTTGTGATGGTGCATGGATGCTGCAGGGCACTGGTTTATAAGCAGAGTAAAGCAAGCTTAGTGGCAAACATGAAAAAAGGTGTTTTAAATGAAATGGGGCTGTCTCCTTCACAAGACAGAGATGTAACCCTACTTGGCAGTGCAAGGAATCCGGGTTCTGGTTTCTGACCTGCTGATGCTGTGACAGAGATGGCAGTGTCTGCTTTCCACGTGCTCATGTTATGGGACTGTAACATGGGACTATAAGGTTAATTCTTTAAAAGACCACAAAAGTAATGCAGTTTTGCCAGTGCTGTGCTAATGGTCTTAGGAAAATGAGCCTGAGCCTTTTTTTTTTTTTTTTAAGCCTCGCTCTTCTTCCTTGACACGCCAGCTTGCAGTCCAGTTGAAACCATTCCGACCTTGATTGCTGGAGGGGGCTCTGAAGTGAAGATGCTTTGGGCCTTCGGTTATAACTGCCAGGGTGTTTTCCTTGACTCGCCCTCCGTTTCCTCTTCCTGTAAGCCAGCCATTGTAGCGACATTCTTCAGTAGAGAACTGTCCCCTTATGATCCCAAATAGCACGCATCCTAAATCCCTCTAGAGGTGTTGGTCTTGCATGATGGCTGGGAAATCCATCCTGAGGATTGTGAACATTGCTTGAGGACCAGGTATCTAATCTGGGAGTGCAATGCAAGTCTTACAAGTCAGAAAAAATGTCATCTATTACCCTTCATTCCATTGTCTAAAAATCAAATGCTAACTGATGTCCTGTGCTTTTCAGGTGGGTCAGGGAGGAACACCCCTGATGCCTTTTGCTTCTGTGATTCCAGATGTTGTTGTCCAGTGGTGCACTCAGGGAAATCTCCTGGCTGTGGCAGGAATGGAGAGGCTCAGCCCGCTAGTGGAACTTGGTGGCATCTCCATGCTGAAGAGTGCACTCATTAAGTTCTACAACATCCATGGGGAGCATATCTACACACTGGAAACTCCCGTGCAGGTAGAATTGTGCCTAGATGTAACTGCGTACTGATGCCAACTCAGTTTTATGTGATGTGCCAGTAACGCCATTACTTGTAAAGTGGAGAGCTTATTATAAACATTTACCCAGGGGTAAGCAGCTGGGTGTTCTCAGAACCCTCTTGTTTCATGAAAACAGTGTTTCTCTTAGTGAGTACAGAAGGGCTGATAAGAACATAAGAAACTGCCATACTGGGGTCCATCAAGCCCAGCATCCTGTTTCCAACAGTGGCCAATCCAGGCTACAAGGACCTGGCAAGTACCCCTTTTTGAGAACTTGGTAGAAGATCGCTGCTGTCCTCTTGTAAAATTATAAAACTTGCAGACTTGTTGCATATCGGTGCTTCGTGTCCCTGGATGCTATGTCAGTACCCAGCTGCCCTTGTATTGTCACAGTTAAATTTTTCCATCAAAGCTGCACTATAGTAGGGTCCAGTTACATTATCCTTTCAGTGCTGTGGGGTTGTGTCGCTTGTGCTTCATTGTATGTTATGCATGGAAGTGTTTTATCTCATGCAGAGCTGCACATCAAGATGAGCAGTTTTAATTACCTAAGAATATCTGATGTAGCAAGTTCGATTAGCCAAGTGACACATTAGCATACATATATATGTATAACAATCATTTAAATAGACCCATTTTATGTCTCTCTTATATATATATATATATATATATATATATATATTTGAACCTTACAAATTTTGGGGCACAAGGTATGATTGGAACAGTTTGATCTCTGTTAATGTTCTGTGAAGGAGAGTTTGTTTCTTTGTGCAACTTTTGTATTTTCCTCACATAATATTGGCATAGTGTCCATGGTATCATATTTGTATAAAGGGCACAAATTTATAAATACTAAAAAAACACAGCAAGAACATACTTTTTTTTTAAAGTAATTGTACAATAAAAAAAATAGGTAAATTGGCATAACAGTATCACTTCAAATGCCCTGTAAATAAAAACAACAAAAAAACCCCATATGCATAAGTAGCTAAGCACCTGTTAGTTCTAAGTAGATATCCACAATAATGGAAGGCTGGAGGAAGGAAAAAGTTCAGATAGAATATTTTGACAATGAAAAAGATTGCTCCCTTTGCAAGACAATGCTGGACAACTTCAGTAAACAGTCACCCTCATTACAGCTGACATCAGAGGGAAGACCCTCAGGACTGTGAAGTAAAAGATCCAGATATAAACTTGGAGAGCTGCTCAAGATCCCAAAAAATCTATTCCAGCCCTTTACATTTGTTCTTACATTGGGCTGGATATTGTCAAGAAAGCTCACCACCACAATTGATAACCTCGGACTGCCTACTGAAAAATGTTTTCTCCTAGGACAAGCAGGATGGTGGTGTCCTCACGCATGGGTGACGACATCGGAAAACTTATGTCAACGTTTCTAGAACTTTGACTGGGTACACTGAGCATACCTTATACCAGTGGTCCCCAACCCTGTCCTGGGGGCCCACCAGCCAGTCAGGTTTTCAAGATATCCACAATGAATATGCATGAGAGAAAATTTGCAAGTTATGGAGGCAGTGCATGCAAATTTTCTCTCATGCATATTCATTGTGGATATCCTAAAAACCCGACTGGCTGGTGAGCCCCCAGGACAGGGTTGGGGACCACGGCTTTATACCACGTGTCCACGAAGGGTCCCTCTTCAGTCTTTTTTTTTCCACAGTGCTTTCGCCTCATGGTTAGTGAGCGCATGGGTTTTTTTGGGTTTTTTTGCTTTTAAAAAAAAGTATTAGAAAACTTTCACCGATCATTTTCATTTTTTTCCCCGTGTGTAGGTTCCTCTGTACCTTAGTCAGGTTTTTCAGCGGTTCATTAAGTTTTCTTTCAATTCCGTCCTCCATGGCAGCGGTGCATCTGTGACCGCCGGCTTCAGTCACCTGCCACCTCCATTGTTTTCTCCATTTAAGTTCATGTTGAACTCTTGGCCTTGGGTTTTCGTCGGTGTCCACAGTGCCCGACTATTATGTCCATTATGGACTCACACAATATGTATATCCTCTGCCTGGGGGCATCGCACAATGTCCGAGGGTGCCGCTTGTGTGACCAGATGACCCCGAAGGGACGTCTCACTTGTCTCGAGGAGATGGAGAAGCTCTTCTGTGTGAGAATGCTCAAGCTATTGACTTTGGCATAGGCATCGCTGAAGGACCATGGAGCCGCACCGATGGACACTGAGCCATTAACATTGGCGGCGCTATTCGCTCTGTCGATGCCGCCCAGCAGATAGGCCCTGTCTGTCTCTTCCAGTTCGAGGGCATCGTGTTCGTCACCTTCGACCTCAGCACTAGGGAAAGACTGGGCCGAGCACTGAGGGAAGCCGAGGAAGCATCCACACCAGTTGCTTTCAATGCATGGTGCAGAGCTGAGGTTGGCACCAGTGCTTGCCGTGATGCCCCCGAAGTGACTGTGTGGCGAGGAGTGCTTATCCTACATCGATGCTGGGAGTCCACAATGGGAGTTGCCGATCCTCCTCAGTGCTCCAAGGAAGACCTGGCCATGCCTCCTGTCTTCCAGTCCATTTTTCAGGCAGTCTTCCAGTCCTGTCTTCCAGGCAGTTTTTGAGGAGGAGTTGGCGCGCTGAGTCCAGCTGGCAGTCGATCGGGCACTGCGGGGCATTGAGCCAGCGGCACCGATGGCACTCGTGCCCACGCTCTCCCTATTGGAACCACTGCTGGAGCATCTCGATGTGCTCATCAGGGTGTACCGACCCACTTGCGCCAGCGCCTGGCTGGGCACAGATGCTCCCCCCCCACCCGATGCAGTGGTTGTGGCCGGTTCTTCCAAAGAGGAAATTCCACCGAGACCACTGCCATTGCAGCCTGCAGCCCCCCCCCCCAATCCAGCTTTACCAGGGCCAGCATTGTAGCCACCGGTGCCCAAGCCTCTGGACAAAGGCCGAGCACGCAGGACTCCATCCCGTGTGGATTTCAGTGAGAATGAGGTCCATATGACCCCTGGGAGGGAGGACATTGTGGAATCCTCCTCAGAGAACCCGGAGGGTCTCCCTTCAGAACAGTCTCCTCCCAAGATGCTGGAAATCCTCCAGTTTGTGGAGGCTCCTAAAAGAGATAATGGTGGCCCTGGTGCAGAAGATCTTTAAAGAGTTGCTGAGGATGTGGAAGCACGCCCTCTGTTCCTCTGGCAAATAGGAAGGTGGACGGGATTTACCTCATCCAACAGGCTACCAGATTTGAAAAGCGTCAGCTGGCACATCAATCGGTAGTGCTCGAATCCGCTCTCAAGAAGGCCAGATGCTCTCAGATCCATGCCTTGGCACCCCGGGGAAGAATCTCAAAACACTGGATGCTCTTGGGAGGAAGGTTTTTCAGGGAGCAATGCTTATTGCCCGCATTGCTTCCCACCAGCTCTATATGAGCCAGTACTCTTGTAACCTCTGGAAAGCAGGTGCAAGAGGCGGCCAAGTGGCTGCCTCAGCAGCAGCAAGACACCTCTTTGTCGCTGGTGCATCAGGGCCCCAATCAGTCTGGGGATTTCCCTGGATCTCATCACACAGGATCAGGGCAAGCTACGACGTCCCAACCTCCAGGCCCTGTAGCTCACAGCCTGGGTGTTGAGAGGCTGATTCTGAAGCTGCTTGATCTTTCCGAAGATGTTCTCGGGTTCTCGTAGCTTCTTGAAAGCCTTCCACTAGAAAGTCCTACAGACTGAAGTGGAGAAGTGTTTCCATGTTGTGTGTGCAAAAGGCCCTTTCTCCTGCCCCACCTAACAGAGGCTGGCCTAAAAACCATTAGTTCATCTGAGTGCAATTGGAGCATACCACGAAGGTGTGGATGGTACGCCCACCTCTGTACAGCCTATAGATGTACGCTTCATGCGGGGTCTGCTTCAGTTGAAACCTCCCCTGAGGCCTCCTGCTGTGCCTTGGGACCACAATGTGGTGCTAGCTCGGCTCATGAAAGCTCCTTTTTGAGCTGCTGAGCACCTGTGACCTGAAGTACCTGACCTGGAAGGTCATATTTTTGGTGGCGGTCACTTCAGCGAGCTCCAGGCCTTAGTGACTTATCCACCTTACACTGTTTTATCATGACATAGTCCTGCATATGTGCCCTAAGTTCCTGCCTAAGGCGGTGACAGATTTCCATTTTAACCAGTCAATCACCCTGCCAACATTATTTCCCACCAAGTCGAACGAGCACTACACAGTTTGAATTGCAAGAGAGCCTTAGCCTTCTATCTGGAGCGGACAGAAGCCCATAGACAGTTCACCCAACTTTTCATTTCTTTTGACAGGAATTGGTTGGGAGTTGCCATTGACAGACAGACACAATCCAGTTAGCTAACAGATTGCATCTCCTTCTGTTATGCCCAGGCAGGATTGCATCTTGGGAGTCATGTTGAGGCTCATGCTGTCAAAGCCTTGGTGATATCAGTGGCCCACTTGCAAGCAGTTCCCGTGGAGGAGATCTGCAAGGCTGCGACATGGCACTCTCTCCACACATTTGCATCTCATTACTGTCTGGATAGGGATGGCCAGTATGTCAGTAAGTTCGGCCAGTCTATCCTTCAGAATTTCTTTGAAATATAGAACTCAACTCTCCCTGCCTAGGGCCCATTGTTTGGATTCAGGCTATCTCCCCCTCTGTTACCAACAGCACTGACATTTTTTAGCCCATTGGCACCTGTTGGTCCCCTTTTGTGTTGGGGATGCATCCATCTGTGAGGACCAACATCCTGCTTGTCCTAGGAGAAAGCAGAGGTACTTACCTGTAACATGTGTTCTCCTAGGACAGCAAGATGTTAGTCCTCCCAAACCACGCCCATAATTCTGTGTTATGAGACTGAAGAGGGACCTTGCATGGGTGCCTGGTATAGGTCATGCTGGGCATACTTAGTGTATTCCTGGTCAAAGTTCTAGAAACTTTGACATAAGTTTTCCGTGCCAGGCTCCATCCGTGTGTGAGGACTAACAACCTGCTGCCCTAGGAGAGCACCTGTTACAGGTAAGCAACTCTGCTTTCTCACAGGACAAGCAGGATGGTAGTCCTCACAAATGGGTGACATCGAGGATGGAGCCCTGTACGGAAAGCTTTTCTGTCAAAGTTTCAACAAGCTTTGACTGACACTGGCACACTGGGTGCACTGAGCATGCCCAGCCTGCAATTATCCCTGTGAGCCACAGGTGTCTCCCTCAGTCTTCTTTTTTCCGCTCTGCAGTCAGCATAGCGGTTGGAGCTCTGTGAGGATTTTTTAACTAATTACCTCATGGAAACACTTAACTTTTCACTTCAAAAAACACTTTTCCCTGCACAGGTCTCCCTCCGTGTACGTTTTTACGACGCTCGGTGAGTACTAATTCTTATTTTTCGGTCGGTTTCTGTCACTATCTTAAGGCTGTTAACTGACTGAAGCCTTCCCTTCCCCCATTTTTCAGTTAGCTTTAAACAGCTTGCGAGTATCTCTGTGACACTCTGCTTGCTTATGCTAGTGGGGTAGGGATTTTTTCCTTAACTTTAGGACCTCTGTAGCTTCAAGTCCTTCGTTCCCTGGTACCCTCACGCAGTCGATACCCTATCGCTACACCGGGACCCTCCTAAACCGCCCTGGGCTTTTATATGTCATCAGCGCCCCTCCCCCCACGGTGCCCTGATGCCTTTATCCATGTTTTTTGCTTTTCAGTGCTACCAGGCTTTTTCCTCCTACGCACTGTTTTTTTCCTTGGGCTTCCTCTGTGCCGTCCCTACCCGGATGCATGCCATTGACGCACACGCTGTTAGTCACTGCCATGCATACTCGGGTCGCCGCCACCGCTGCCCGAGACACTTTTTAACGATCCCAGGGTCACTTCATCGATGCCACCCCCACTTTTGGGGATGCCATCGATGCCCCATCCTCCCCACCGATGTCCAGCCCTTTTCCATCGGTGGGCATCGGTGCCACATCGATTCGTCGGTGGGCATCGATGCCGGATGGTCCCCATCGGTGGACATCGGTGCCGGATGGTCCCCATCGATGGACATCGGTGCCGGATGGCTTGTCCGTCGATGGCATTGGTGCCGGATGGCCGTCCGTCGATGGCATCGGTGCCAGGTCCTTTTGCATCGATGGACACCGATGCCCAGGTGTTTCATCCATGGGCATCTATGTTAGAATGCATCCATCGAGGGCAGTCGATGCCAGGCTGCTCCCATCGGTGAAATTCGATGCCCAGGTGGGTCCCATCGGTGGGTATCCATGCCGGCTCGATTCCGTGGATGGGCGTTGATGCCAATGCCAGCCTTATGGCTGGCATCGATGCCCATGCCGATTCCAGGACTGGCGTTGATGCCGGGATGGAATTCATCGACTGGGAGATCCATGCCATCGATTCCATACGTGTCCATATCGATGCCACCGACACACGTGTCTGGGGCACCGATGCCATGTACACTTGGAAATCTGAGTCTGTCCAAATCGATACCGTCAACGTCTGTGGCCCTATAGTTGATGCCCGTGGCCATGCCACAAACGGCATAAATGCCCGCCTCCATGCATCGATGCCCTCGACACCTCCGTTTTCTTTCGGTGTCCTTGACGCCCTATTGATTCGACTTCGACTCAGTCGATGCCGGTATCTTTTTCAATAACGGCAATGTTTTTCGATTATTCGATTCCACATCGTTTCAAAGATACCTATGCCACTGCTGTCAGTGCCCGTCACTGTCATCATTCTCCTGGCCAGTCATCGACGATTTTTCATACCCATTTTGATGATATCCTCGAAGCCCCTTAGGTTGCCTTCAATATCGTCAATACCGACATAGCACCGCCACATAATACCCTCGCCTCCTCGCATTGCTCCACGCTTTGGGTTCTTTTTTAAGCCCCGTATTAGCTTAAGACACTCCATTGTGTCAGGAGCAGAGCAGGCGTGCTGACAGTTCGTCATCGATCGCCTTCCAGGACGACGAGGGCTTCCATCTCGGCGCTGGGGAAAGACCGGGCCGAGCACCGTGGCACCCATCATCGCCGACATCGTGATCGTCCGCTGCTGACGCCATCCAGCACATCGGTGCCATCCTTCTCCAGGCTGGACAACGCTCGGGCAGAGCGACATCACCACTGCCATCAGCACTGTTCCTACAGTTTTGGCAGTCCTTGGTGATCCAGAACTTCCGGATCCAGGTCCGACAGCTTCTGCATTGGCGTCACGACACATCGAGCCGCTGTGACGAGGGAAGGGAACATGAGTTCCGTTAGGGCTCCTCTGTTCCTGGCGTGCCCCACCGTCAAGTGGTGTGTGGGACTATGGCCATCTGTTACACTTAGCAGTCTAAACGCCACTCACGCCTGGCCTGTCTCCTCTGTACCTGTGCCACCATACCGGGTTTCAGAGCGAGATGGACGTTTACCCTCGAGGACTCCAGAGACCGTCGGAGTCAACAATCTTCACCGGCTCGTCTTGCGGCAATCCACGTCGGATGGTAAGTACCCGCTTCGGCGGCATTCCCATAGAGTTGTGTTCTCCCATTCGGACCGTGGTTCGAAAAGTTCTGGGTCATGTGCCTTTTAGAACTGTATTAGTGTCACATATCGCTATGTTAGCTATGTTAGCCACAATATCAGGAGAACCCCTCTATCTTCTTGGGATTGCAGCAGGGCTTCTTCTCTTGTCAGTAACAAGTCCCTGTGCCGACCAATGCTCTGACTCTTGGTTCCCTCCCAACCAAGGTCCAGCTGCATTGGCTGATCTGCTAAACATGAGATTCAGCAACCATTGCCCCATGTACAAGTCCACCTTGAGGCCTGGCCACAGGTCTCAGTGTCTCCTTGTACAGCATACAGAAATGCGGGTACCACTTACCGCTCACACACCTGCAGGAGCCTACATGATATCCTCCATTGGGACACCTCCTGGTCTCCCATCTGGTCAGATATCAGAGCGGCCACCCCACCTTGTACCAAAGTCCCGGTACACTCCCCCAGGCGCTACGAAGTGCAGAGGGGAGAAGGGAGGGGGGTTGGGGAGTTTTAATTGCACTATTCTTTCTTTTAACAGAAAATAGTTACTCTCCGCACATCCTGGACCTAAGAAAATCCAACTTTCTTTAGACGTCACAGGTACAATGGTATCTTTGGTTACCATCACTCCATACTGCAGTAAGTACATTATTTTAATGTTTCTATGTGCTTTATGGTGAGTCAACATTACAACCCCAAGCTCTGCCGCTGGCACCAGCTTCGGTAAGTGAACTGTCTCTTGCATCACTGTTGGTGAATGCTGTTTTCTCTGCGGAGTGTAACATCATTCACTTTCCTTGCATAGACTACTGCTAACCACTTTCAGTACATGCAAGGAGCTCTCACTTTTTTCAGGACTCACTATACATTTACTAACTGGGATTACTGTCACTGCCATAAATCCCTTCTGTAACACTTCTGGACACCACAGTCTTAAGACCCTCTTGTCCAGCATGTCTGATACATTGTTATATGTCCCTGCGCATATTTTCCATAACCTCAGCCTTTCAACTTTTCATGGTTGGGCTATGGGGTTTCTTCCCACTATGCATTTTTCTCATAATTCAAAACTGCTATGGGTTATATTCAGTGACATTCTATACTCAATGGACCTAAGTGGTTTCATTGCTTTCGTCCCTGATTCTTATCCCAGTTCGAACTAGGACCTAGTCTCCTTCGACTCATGCTCGCAATTCCTTAGGGTTATAAAGTTTCTCCTGAAAGCTGTCAACCCATTATGCATCTATTGCACTCCAGCATAGTTTCTCATAAACTTCCTGGACGTTGCACCCATGAGTTATGCCCTTATGCCTTCCAATACTGCTTTTGCAACAATTCTTTGTGCATACAGACAGACAGCATAGGGAAAATGTGCTTTCCAACTCATAAGCACGCATTACCTCTTAGCTGCTCTGCTAGACAGCTGCGCAGCTCTACCCTTGGCCCTTGTTCACTTCATGCGTCCTTGGGCCACATATCTAAGAGATTTAATGAACGCTCTATCAGACCTTCTCCACGTAGGTTCTATCCTCTCGAATGGTCTCAATTACATGTGTACAGGGCAAATCTTTTAACGCTGAGTTTAACTAAACTTTCCTCGGCGTCTGCATCATTCCATACGATGCACAGGTTCTGCTCCCTGCACATGTTTCCTATGCGTTCCCTTAGATGCCTTTTCTTCCATCAAAGGCCTCTTCAATATATCTCTTCTGCTGCCTCTCGTAGCCAGCATTCTTCTAATGTTGAACTGGGATGGGGTTCAGTATTCTTTTCCCCACTCCCTGACTGAGATCAGTATGCTTTCCCATACTTCTCAATCCATCATATCAGTAACCTTTTATTCTCTCACCAGTCAGTCCCAAATCATAGACTTACTGATGTTCTTAGGTTCTGGTAGCGTCACAAAACCTTCTAAACATAAATCTTGCCGTTTAATATGGCAGGCTTTACCTCCTGACGCTAAAAAAAAAAAAAAAAAAAAAAGAGGTATTACCCCTTTTACTTTTCCACCATTTTTTCTTACTCCCTCGGATTCTGTTCTCCAGACATCCTCCACATAGATACACCTTTCTCTTAGGAGGTGTATCGTTTTGGGAGTTGGGTTCCCGTTTTCGGTAATCCTCTCTGAGTCGGCTTACCATGGATTATCCACTGATCAAGCCGCCTCTATTTCTCTAATCACGGAATGAACATATATATTCTCCTTATAAGTCTCATACATTCTACGTTTGAGCCTTTCCATTCCTCTCTTCCACAGTTTGGCAAGGGAACTTCTTTCCCTCTTAATGTCATTCCTGCCAGCAGGGTCCGTGAGTTATGCACTCTTTCCATACTCACCTGACTCCGTTCCTCTGCCACTGAGTAGTTCTACGCATTCAACTTTCTATCCTTTTCAGGTAGATGTTGTATCTCCTTTCCTCAGGAAATACTCTATTAATTTTTCCTAACCTCTCTCTCTCGCCCTAGGGAGAGACTGGGTTTTCCACATTCCTGGACAGTAATGCTGCGCTTACATTCTATCTACATTGCACTGCATTCCATGTGAATTCCACTTGACTCTTTCCTTCATGCAAGGGTCAAGCTGCTACTTCCAGTGGCCACACAGACCTAATCCTTCTGATTAAGTGGTCTATATTTCCTTTCCTACCAACAAGCAGACATTTCACTACAACACTGTGGGTATCCACATACTGTTGTGTCCGTCTTAGCCTTAACAGCTTCCCTTTGGTTACTGCTGCTTGTACTTTTTTATCAGGTTGCAGCCTGGAGTCCTCTCCATACCTTCGCAGCCTATTATTGCTTACATTTGACTAGCCGGCATGCTCCATGTTTGGCCAGTCCGCCTACTCTTACTTTTTTCAATTCACTACCCAACATCCTTCCACGAACCCATTATGGTGTTGCGGATGCCCTCCGTTCCCATTTCCACCTCAGTCGTTACGCCTTTGCGCATCTGCGGTGTATCTGGTGCATTCCCGGGCATCCTCAGCTCGGTACTCACCCATTTGTGAGGACTAACATCCTGCTGTCCTGTGAGAACACCTGTTACATCAGGTAAGCAACATTTGCTTTCCTTCTCAACTGAGTCAAGCAGGTAGCTTCTGATAATATCTAACTTTATTCCCCAAGAGCTTTCTGCAGGCTGGCCTGGTGGCTCAGTGGCAGTGCTGGGCACTGCTATGCAGAGGAGTCCAAGTTTGATTCCTGGTTCAGGTCTTCCGCTTCCTGTACTGGAGATGCTGCAGAGCTAGTGTTCACAGCCCCTGGAGAGGAGGGAGTCTGTTATCCTGCCACAGCAACCCCTAGTGGCTGGATTTAGGGCTCATAATATGCAGGATACCTAGTGCATGAGACTATTGCTAGGGGAGAAAACTCCACATGTAGTTATGATTGAAGGCTAATAGTACCACATCCCATCCCTAGTTTCGATTAAGCTGTAAGTATAAAGGACTAGAAAGGAACTGCCAGGACAAAAAAAAAATCCTGCAGATTGCAAGGTGATCTCAGCAGAAGACTTCCACGGCACAATCAGATCTGAAAGTAAAAAACAAAACAAAAAGTTAATAGGAAAATTAGCTCCTTGAAGCTGCTCTCCGGCATTGCAGGTCACTACAATGGCCATATCAGGCTCTTAGACAAGGACAATGAAACAGCCAGAGAGGAATCCCCTGCCTGTCAATATCACCATGGTTCCAGACTTCACCAGTTCCTCTGGGTTCATCGTCCCTTCAGCGGGCATCATCCACTCCAGACTAGCCTTCCCGGAGTGCTTTTATGGGGGAGAGAAAGCATAGGCAGATGACCTCCCTGAAAACAATGAAGCTCCAGCTGGCATTACAACTCTAGCAGGGCCCATCGCAAGCAGCCCTGAATCCCTCCAGCATGCACAAAGGAGTCAGCACAATGTGAATTCATTGGTGGTACTTATGTTTCGGCTTAAGTAAAAACCTGTACAAATCTAAGGTGCACCAGATCCAAGAAAAGTTAAGAACCACCAAAACAAAGCACCAAAGGGGGAGAGTAGGTCCAAACTGCCCAGCAGCAACTAGAATGGAGCCGCCATCTTGCCGAGAATATACATTTTAATAGCCGAGCACTGTGGAAAACGTTTTGTGCTAGTAAACTGTCTTCAAGGACTTGAACTCCTTTAATACATGTTTCGGTGAACTTCATACCCTGTTCTAGTATGAGACTTATAGTTTATTACCTTCCTTCTCTGGGGACTTGGAGAAGGGGCAATGATGTTTGATTCTATGTGTTTGTGTGTTGGTTTTGTTTTGGGGGAGGGGGTTTGTTAATGCTGTAGAAGATTTAAAAAGTATCTTGAAATACAATGAGACTATACCCTTCTCACTTGCCTACGTGATTTTTTTTTTTTTTTGGGTGCTGTTCATAAAGAATTATGATCCAGGCATTTTCATTAAATTATATCAAAGCAGCAGCTGTAACAAAACCTTTTTATTAGCTGAACACTGGCAGATAAATAAGTAACATGGTTACGATCTTCCTTTTCCCGTTCAGATTTTTATTTAAAATGTTATGAGAGAGAGAGTACCCGCTCATCTTAAAATAACACCAAAATGATAGCAGCAGAAGTTTCTCTGAACTCTCTAATACATCAGTGCACAAAAAGGCATCTTTTGTATTATAAATATATATAGAATCTTTGAATATGGTAACAAAACTGGGAATGTTAGCAAGGACTACTGAGTCTTGGACAGCTCCCAAATTTGTCTGCCATGAAAGATGACTCTGGTAAAGTAGTTAATTCCAATAAAGATATTGCTATTTTTCACAAATATTATACACATTTTTATAGTATGGAATCATATATTATTATGACTGAAAACGATTATATTTCTTCAGCGGATCTTCCAAAACTGACTCCGCAACAGATTCAACTTTTAAATGAACCTCTTAGATTGGCAGAATTGTGTAAGGTAATTTTGCCAGCCAAACTTTTTAAAGTACCTGGCCGAGATTGTTTTTCTAGTGAATTTTACAAATTATTGATAGAAATAGAAACACAGAACTATGACTGCGGAAGAAGACCAAATGGCCCATCTATTCTGCCCACCCGCCCAATTAATTTCGCTTTATAATTCCCATTACTTCCTTAGAGATGCCATGTATTTATCCCATGCTTTCTTAAATTCAGATACTGTTTTTGTCTCTACCACCTCCACTAGGAGGCCTTTCCATGTATCCACCACCCTCTCCATAAAGAAATATTTCCTAAGATTACTCTTGAGTTTATCCCCTTTGACCCTTATCCATGACCCCTCGTTCTAGAGCCTCCTTTCCATTGAAATAGGCTCACCTCCTGTGTATGGAAATCTTTGAGATATTTACATCTCTCTATCATATCGCCCATCTCACCTTTCCTCTAAGGTGTACATGTTTAGATTGTTAAGTCTCTCCCCATTTGCTTTAGAAAGAAGACCACTGACCATTTTAGTAGCCACCCTTTGAACCAACTCCATCCTTCCTATATCCTTTTGAAGTTGTGGTCTCCAGAATTGTAAACAGTATTCCAAATGAGTTTTCACCAGGGACCTATACAGGGGCAGTATCATCTCCTTTTATCTGCTGCCTATTCCACTCCCTTTGCAACCAAGCATCTTTCTGACTTTTGCTGTCTCTTTATCCACCTGCTTGGCCACCTTAAGATCATCACGTACAATCATCCCCGGATCCCGTTCTTCTTTTGTACTTTGAAGAATTTCTCCTTTGAGTGTTTTTGAATCTTAAATGAATTACTCTGCATTTTTTAACATTAAATCTTAGCTGTCAGTCTTTAGACCATTCCTCAAGGTTCACTAGATCCCTCCTCATACCTTCCTGGCTGTCTACCCTGTTCCACTATCTTGCTCATGAAAATATAAAAAAAAAAAAAAAAAAAAAAAAGTCTAAGGACCAATCCCTGAGGCATACCGCTAGTAACACCTCCCCCACCCTTCATAGAAAATGTATTCACCACTACCCTTTGTTGCCTCCCAGTTTCTAACCCAGTCAGTCACTCTAGGTCCCATACAAAGGGTTTCAGTTTATAAGTCTCCTATGTGGAACCATGTCAAAGGCCTTAGTGAAATCCAAGTCCCCTACATCTAGCGCTCTCCCTTTATCCAGCTTTCTGGTTACCCAGTTATAGAAATTGATTTATTTATTTAGTGCTTTTTTATACCGACATTCATGATACCAATCATATCATATCAGTTTACAAGAAACAATGGGGCAATAACAATAACATTAACATCAACATGAACAATAAGGCGAAAAGTTACAATAAAACAGGGGCACTCAAACTGGGAGGAAGAAGAGCCAGAGGCAAGTGTAACTCAGAACTAAATAATATCAGGTCATATACTCAGGACTAAATAATACTAACATGTACTCAGGACTGAATACTATCAAATATATAAATAATATCATATACTCAGAACTGTAATAATATCGTATATTCATGACTAAATAGTATCAGGTCATAAAAACTCAGATCTAACTAATGTCGGGTCAAATGCCATGTCAGGGTTGGAGTACATCGACTAGAGGACCATGGCGAGTTATTGTAGTTGGGGAGGTCATAGATCAGGGAAGGCTTGTAGAAATAGCCAAGTCTTGAGTTTCTTTCTGAATGTCAATATGCAAGGTTCTTGTCTAAGGTCAGGGGACATGGCATTCCAGGTGGTTGGCGCCGCTGTCGAGAAGGCTCGATCTTTGGTGGATGAGAGGTGTGTAGATTTGGCTGGGGGGGGGGGGGGTGTAGCGAGCCCTTGTATGCTTCTCTGATGGGTCTAGAAGAGAAGTGTAGCGTGAGTGGGTAGTGTATATCGATGGGTGTTCTGTTGTAAATAGCTTTGTGGATGATGGTGAGACACGTGTAGAATTCTAAAGTTTACAGGGAGCCAGTGCAGGTTTTTCAGGATGGGTGTGATGTGGTCTCTTCTGTTGGAGTTTGTTAAATTCTGGCGGCCGAGTTTTGTAGCATCTGAAGCGGTTTGGTGGAAGAGGCGGGAAGGCCTAGCAGAATGGAATTACAGTAGTCTAATTTGGAGAATATAATGGCCTGGAGTACCGATCTGAAGTCTTGAAAGTACAGGAGCGGTTTGAGTCTTTTTAGTACCTGAAGTTTGAAGAAGCAGTCTTTGGTTGTGTTGGTGACAAACTTTTTTAGATTTAGCTGGTTATCAATTATAACTCCGAGGTCTCTTGCTTGGCTGACCAGGGTGTTGGTGTGAATTGAATGCAGGTTATCGTTGTGGTTGAGAGATATAAAGAGCATTTCTGTCTTAGACGTGTTAAGAACAAGGTTTAGGTTAGTGAGGAGGTCGTTGATATCTTGGAGACAGTTGTCCCAGAACTTCAGTGTTTTTGTGAGGGATTCGGTTATTGGGATCAGGATTTGTAGATCGTCGGCGTAGAGATAGTGTTTGAGTTTTAGATTCGTAAGCAGCTGGCAAAGGGGAAGAAGATATAGGTTGAATAGTGTAGGAGACAGAGGAGCCCTGCGGAACGCCTCTTGTGGTGTTGAGTGGAGATTCCTTGTAGTTGATCTTTACTTTGTAGCCTCTGTTCGTGAGGCTACAAAGTAAAGTAAATCTTGGTAAAACCCTGCTGTCTCAGATCTTGCAATCCATTGGATTCGAAAAACTTAGCTAGGTTTTTTTTTCTTTTTCAGGTAAGTTTTAGCTGGCTGTAAGGATTTAACACAGTTTAATCTTACTCCTTCCTTGAGATGGAGAATTCAGAATGCTGGGTTTGTCTGGTTACGTCCCGAACCTAGCCAGATAAACCCCTTTAACTTTTTTTTACCTCAAAATGATTGGCCTGGTCTCACAGGCAATGCCGATGTTGCTGTTACATCTGCAGCCACACACTGAACCTTTTGTGGGGGGAGTGAAAAGGATTTTTTTTTAAAATAAATTCCAGTTTGCAGTTACTGTTAGAGCTGGGCCAAGGGAATATGTTTTAGATCGGCATTTCCCAGCCGGTGTGCCATAAGTGAAGCTCTGGTAAGCCGCCACAGTCTTCGGTTTCTCTTTGCCCCGTGGCTGGCCTGCAGGATACCCTTCTGCCAGCAGGGGGAGTCAGAGAGCAGCACTTATCTGCTGCTGTTTCTCCTCTGCAATTGAAACTGCATGGGGAGACTATAAGCTTGCAAGTCCTGCCGGCCCCACGCAGTTCCGGTTACAGAGGGCAACAGGCATAGAAGAAAGAAGAGGCACCAGGTGAGTGCTGCTGGAAGCAGAGGCAGCTGAATTTGCTAGGAAGCTGGAGGTGTTGGGGGAGACGGAAGGGAAGAGGGTAGGGGGTGGAGTGTAAGAGAGAGGTTGATGGAGATTATATTGGGGAAGGGATGGAAGGAGAGGGTAGGAAAGGGAAGTTGATGGAAAGGTCAGGGGGTGGAGAGAGAATAGGAAGGGGAAAGTGATGGTGGTGGTAACGCCCGGAGTGTGGAGGGGAGAGAGCAGGGAGAGGAAGGTGATTCCAGCGAGTGGACTGAGAGAGAAGGGAGGAGAAGGTTATAATACCAGGGTGTGAGGGAGAGAAAAGGAAAGAGAAGATAATGATGCAGGGGGTTAGAGGGGAGAGAAAAGGGAAGAGAAGATGATGCCAGGGGGTAGAGAGAGAGGGAAGAGAAGGTAGTGATACTGGGGGTTAGGAAGAGAGGGACGGGAGTAGAAGGTGGGAGGGGAAGAGGGAAGGGAAGTGAGGGTGATGGAGAGAAGAATAGGATTTCAGTGGAGGGAAGAGAAGGGAAAATATGGTGGAGATGTGAGGGGGTGGGAGATGGGGAGAAGAGGAAAGGTGATGGGGGGGGGGGGAGTGAAGAGAAAGTGATGATGCCAGGGGTTGGGGGGGGGGGAGAAGAAAATGAAATGATGCTGGGGGGATAGGAAAGGTGCTGGTGTGCCATGATGAAATGAACCCAACGCGACACAGAAAAGGCTGGGAACCCCTGCTTTAGATTTTAGCTTAGAAGTCTTGATGCATTTAAGTCATTCAAAGAGAGAAATGCTCACATAAATACAAAAACATCAAAAGTACGGCAATGAACTCAAAAATAATACTGAAGCAGTGTCAGAATGAATGCGCAAATGGTGTAATCTGCTGCCTCACGCCACACGCTGGGCCTCAAGCGGTTTTCAGAGACCAGCGCTAATAATTCCTCATCCACCGGTTCAGTATCTTACACCGAAAATCTCAATATCTTTACCAAATAACTGTGTGGTTTGTCTTTAACGAGAATTCTTTTTGAGAAAAGCAAAATACTTATCACATTTATCTTTTAAAATATAATGTTATATCTCATCAAACCTTCGGCGACCTCCTGTCTCAAGGGTTATGACGCTCTTTGTTTTTGTTTATTTTGGATATATAAGAAGAGTGTCCTCTTGTTTTTTTGGTTTGTTTTGTGATTCAGACCATAATGACCCACGTTAAATTGTCATTTCTGACAGCTATTAATCCTGCGCAAGGTTAGGGAGTTTTGCTTTGCCCTCAGTGTTCATCCTCTTACTATTGTGGCAATAGTCTGTGAAGCTTCTACATAAAATAAACATTTTTCAGCCAGATGGAAATTTGAATAAGTCCTTGATTCAGAAGCTGCTTTGCATTCAGGTCCCTTTGAAGGAAAACTACAAATTGATAGTATATAATGCCTGCATCCGTGCAGTAGAGCGCAAAGATGGAAATTAAGGTCAATCTGTAGCTTTCCTATGCTTCCAACAAGAGTTTGGTAAAAGAAAAAATGATTTGATAAACACGTTCTGACGCTTTCTCAAATTTAGTCCGAAACGTGTATAGCATATAAAATGGTTAAATTTATAACAAGATTTTCTGCTGACATATGGTAAGGGCATCTCTCAGCTTTATATACTCCTCTTCTCCTCTGTCTCTCAGAAACTTTTATAGGAAAATGAGTATAAAATAAAAAAAAAAAAAAGTTAATGGCACCAATCTGTGGTGTGATAAGGAAATTACTTTGACCAATTGAAATAATTTATTCTTCATTACTCACTTGACCTATTGCCTTGGGGCTGACCCTTACTGAACACACAAGAATGGAAAAAAAGGGCGACTTCTCTATCTAAGATTCACAGTTCCATCTCCTACTTCAATTCTTTTGGCCCTCACATTTAGAGTGACTTAACCATGACAGCAGACACTGTTAGTCCAGGCTGTTCAAGAAGACAGTCAAGTGAAGCAGTGTAATGTTTAATTCTTTTGCCACCTCAAGCATGCATTTTGTTTTGTTTTAATTGATTTAGAATGGACTTTTCTCCTCGTCTGCACTCTTTCTGACAGCTCACAGATCATGTCCAAGCATAGCAGAATCTGAGATGTAATCCTCCTCAGAGTCTCAGTACCAGCTGGAAAACCAGCAGAGTTTATCCCCAGAGCCTGTTCACATTTCCTTTAATGTTGTATTTCAAACTACTGGCCTTCCTTCTCTTCTGCCTCCCTAATTGTGTCTTGCCAGTCCAAGCACTACAGGATAGCAGTGGCTTATTTCCAGGCGTTGCCCTGCTTTGTTTGAAAAATTGCTGATGCCATGCTGTTGATCCAACGTTCCCAGCAGAGCTCGATTTTATTTCCTGTTTATTTCCAACTTTACTCTGTTTTTTGTAAATATTTAGTATAGTTAATTTAAACTTTAAGGAAACAATTATTAGAATTAGGGATTTAATAAATTCATTGTATTTTTTTTTCCTACTTTACTATTTTTGCTTTATAGTTTCTTATTTTATTTTCTCATTTTTATTCTTTGTTTTTTAGTATATTTTTTTCATTTATTTAATTTAATTGATGCTATCTTCTATTTTACTTTTATTTCATTTTTTATTTCATTTTATTTTACTTATTTTTACTCAAATTACTGTTTTATTTTTACATTTTTATTGTAAACCGTTTTGGTCAGCTATTTGCTTGTGAAAGACGGTATAGAAATGTTTTTAAATAAATAAAATGATGAGTTATAAGGATGAGGAAGAATACAATTCTCTCTGGTGCATTGGATCTGTCTAAATAATGCAGGGGTGACCAACTCCAGTCCTCAAGAGCCCCAAACAGACCTGGTTTTCAGGCTGTCCATAATGAATATGCACGAGACAAATTTGCGTGCCTCCCATTTTACCTATCTCATGCATGTTCATTATGGGTATATTGAAAACCAGGCCTTTTGGGGCTCTTGAGGACCAGAGCTGGCCACCATTGGTCGAATGGCTTATTGAGGAAAGGTTACAGGACTGGGAGGAGGAAATTATTTTTTTATTAACGAATTGCTTTGTGTTTCTCTGTGATGGATTTTGAGGTGGAACACAGGCATGTATACTCCAAAATACTGAGGTTTTGACTGGCTGGATTAATCATGGCAGATGACTTGGTCCACCTGTTTTTGAAAGGCCAGCCAACTGGAGGGCTCCCAGCTTAACAAATTTTGTAAATTGATTTTATTTTGATATGCAGTACATAAAATGTCATCACATTATTAGTGCTAGTAAGAAAGATTCAACTAGGTCCACATTTTCTGAGAGAAGTGCTGAACACAGTCGTTTGTTTTCGTCAGAAGACCCTGCTTAAGTGCTCCTGGAGAAAACGGTTTGCCTACTTACAAAGATCTGTAACTTGTCTGCCTATAGTTGTTCTGCAAGTCGTTCATCATCTTGTATAGTGATGCATCATCAAAGCTGATGGGAGAATTTCCTCCTGCAAGCCAAGTAGAGGAAGAAAAGGAGATAGCTTTTTAGCCAGAAATAAAATTTGTTAAAGAAAGCTGAGTAGTTGGGTAGGGATTGTGCCTTCACACAGCTAATAAATATTTAAAGCTGCAGACTTTTTCAGGACTACTGAGATTACTTTCTAAGGCAATGCACTGGTAATAAGCTGAAAGGACAAGGAGCACAGGCTACAAATCCAGGATGTAACTAATTTCATTTGATTTATGTAGGGGCCATCGCAATACTGTGCGCTCTGGCTAGCGCACAGCTTTACCAGAGATTGGACTCGCATTTAATTTAAGCATTTCAATCGTTGAAAATGTTTGTTTCAATTGTTGGAAAATGTACTAAATTGTTATATCTGTAAACCGGAGTGAAGGCACCTACCTATACTTCGGTATATAAAAACGTTTAAATAAATAAATAAGAAATTGCCATGCTGGTTCAGACCAAGAGTCCATCAAGCCCAGCATCCTGTCTCCAACAGAGGCCAAACCAGGGCACAAGAACCTGACAATTACCCCAACACCAAGAAGATCCCATGCTATTGATGCAATTAATAGCAGTAGCTATTCCCTAAGTAAACTTGATTAATAGCAGTTAATGGACTTCTCCTCCAAGAGCTTATCCAAACCTTTTTTGAACCCAGCTACACTAACTGCACTAACCACATCCTCTGGCAACAAATTCCAGAGCTTAATTGTGCGTTGAATGAAAAAACGTTTTCTCAGAGTAGTCTTAAATGTGCTACTTGCTAACTTCATGGAATGCCCCCTAGTCCTTCTATTATCCGAAAGTGTAAATAACCAATTCACATCTACTCGTTCAAGACCTCTCCTGATCTTAAAGACCTTCCTTATCCCCTCTCAGCCGTCTCTTTTCCAAACTGAACAGCCCTAACCTCTTCAGCCTATCTTCATAGGCGAGCTGTTCCATCCCCTTTATCATTTTGGTTACCCTTCTCTGTACCTTTTCCATTGCAACTATATCTTTTTTGAGATGTGGCGACCAGAATTGTACACAGTATTCAAGGTGCGGTCTCTCCATGGAACGATACAGAGGTATTATAACATTTTCTGTTTTATTAACCTTTCCCTTTCTAATAATTCCTACCATTGTTTGCTTTTTTGACTGCTGTAGCACACTGAGCCGACAATTTTAAAGTATTGTCCACAGTGATGCCTAGATCTTTTTCCTGGGTGTTAGTTCCTAATATGGAACCTAACATCGTGTAACTACAGCAAGGGTTATTTTTCCCTATATGCAACACCTTGCACTTGTCCACATTAAATTTCATCTGTCTTTTTGGATGGCCCAATCTTCCAGTCTTGCAAGATCCTCCTGTAATGTATCACAATCCGCTTGTGATTTAACTACTCTGAATAATTTTGTATCGTCTGCAAATTTGATAACCTCACTCATCGTATTCCCTTCCAGATAATTGATGTCTCTCTCTGTGTCTCTCTCTGTGTCTCTCTCTGTCTCTCTCTCTGTCTCTCTCTCTCTCTCTCTCTCTGTGTATGTGTGTAATATATATATATATATATATATATATATATATATAAAAGCACCGGTCCAAGTACAGATCCCTGAGGCACTCCACTGTTTACCCTTTTCCACTAAGAAAATTGACCATATAATCTTTTTCTCTGTTTCCTGTCTTTTAACCAGTTTGTAATCCACGAAAGGACATCGCCTCCTATCCCATGACTTTTTACTTTTCTTAGAAGCCTCTCATGAGGGACTTTGTCAAATGCCTTCTGTAAATCCAAATATACTACATCTACCGGTTCACCTTTATCCACATGTTTAACCCCTTCGAAAAAATGAAATGCGCTTGGCTAATCCTCTGTGCAATAAGGGGATTAGCATGTCCAAAATGCATGTCCAAGCTGACACGAGGCTTAATAGCGCAAATGTCATGTAGATGAGACTATTAGCTATTACCCCCAATGCAAAAAAATTGCTATGCGCTTGACACACATTTTAACAGCAAAGCTGGCGTTAAGTCTTGCTGCGCGGCAAGGACTCGCTAAAAAACAAACAATTCTGCTTTCTGTGGTTCCTCCCACTTTTAATATCATCACAATACTAAGTAGGAAGAACCACAGAAAGCAACAACATGGAAAAAAAAAGAAAATCTTGATGGCACCAGCTTAGAAAAATGGGTGCTCAATTTATCAGCATCTGTTTTCCTAACCCGTGGCTGGGTGCACAGCCACATCTCCTGTGCGCCTGATGCCAAGTTCATGCTAGGGATGCACAATTGATCTCTAGCGCGTCTTTTTTTTTTTTTTTTTTTTTTTTTTTTTAGTGCGGTACCTCCTTACCATACTGCATCGGGCACACAGGAGACATGGCTGGGTGTGCGTTAAAAAAAAAACGGGCACCCAGTTTGGACGCACGTTTTTATGTGCGACTTATTGCATCGGCCCTATAGTGTTTAAAGGGATTTAGCAATGGGTGGTTATGGAGGTGTTAAAATACCAAGTTGTAATGGTGCTAGTCCACATAGGTCCTACAGCCCATGGTGTTTATAAAGGTTTTCTGCTGTCCTTAGGAAGTTCCTGGAACTTTGGAAGAATGTGGTCTTTCTCTAAGGCAGTGTTTTGTCTAGTTTGTTTCTATGTTATAATCAGGAAATGGAAACCTTGGTATTTACTTACCTAGCAAACAATTTCAGAGTCATTAAATCGTATGTACTTTTCAATGTGACACCTAAAAGCGTGTGGATTTTAATTATTACAAACAGAATATTGCTTAATTTGTACTCAAATGAAAGTGGACCTCTGTTTTGTGTTTGAGATAAACGCTGTACAAGGTTTTCCTTGATAAGCATTTACATGTGTCTTAACAATCTGTCTTAGCAACCAGACTGCTAAGAAGTGGTTCACGTGTTGACTGAAGAAATTTAGTGTTTATGAACACCAAATTGGGTTTTACTCATTAAAAAAAAATAATTTTCCTTCGCCTTTCCAACAAGTTAGTTGTGGTTCAGCAGGCTGTACCCCTTCTTATAAGACTGGATATTCCTCGTCTCAAATTCTAAGTTAAAATTTCCTTCAATTCACTTAAACAAAAATGCACCTGTATCTTTACAAAGCTGCTACTGCAAGTGCTGCCACTAACATCTTAAATCCAGAATACACACTAAATAGGGAGGAGCATCTATATTGCACTGTGAAAACTGGTCTGATATTCCATATTCTTCTAGGACAAGCAGGATGGTAGTCCTCAAACAAGGATACCAATTGAACCTATTGGGTGTCCCTGCAAACTGTCCTCCATGCCCATTTTGGGGGCCAATGGTATATCAGGAGATACTATTAAGGGAGCTCTCTGCCCTCTTAACAGGCAGAGGAGTCAAACCTATCCCACCAAAGCAAAGAGGGCAGGGATTCTACTGGTGGTACTTCCTGATTTCAAAGAGAACAGGAGGACTACGTCCCATCCTAGACCTGAGGGCCTTGAACAAGTTGCTCAAAAAAGAAAAGTTCAAGATAGTTTCCCTGGGCACCCTGATTCCTATCCTGCCAAAAGGGGACTGGCTATGCTTCCTTGATTTAAAGAATGCATACACTCACATAAAAATCTTCCCAAGTCACAGGAAGCATCTCAGATTTGTGGTGGGAATGCGTTTTCCCATAATTGGACAATTGGTTGGTCAAGAGCGCCTCTCAGGCAGTGGCCTGGAGAAGAGACGGCTGAGGGGGGATATGATAGAGGTCTTTAAGATCATGAGAGGTCTTGAACGAGTAGATGTGACTCTGTTATTTACACTTTTGAATAATAGAAGGACTAGGGGGCATTCCTTGAAGTTAGCAAGTAGCACATTTAAGACTAATCGGAGAAAATTCTTTTTCACTCAACGCACAATAAAGCTCTGGAATTTGTTGCCAGAGGATGAGGTTAGTGCAGTTAGTGTAGCTGGGTTCAAAAAAGGTTTGGATAAGTTCTTGGAAGAGAAGTCCATTAACTGCTATTGATCAAGTTTACTTAGGGAATAGCCACTGCTATTGATTGCATCAGTAGCATGGGATCATCTTGGTGTTTGGGTAATTGCCAGGTTCTTGTGGCCTGGTTTGGCCTCTGTTGGAAACAGGATGCTGGGCTTGATGGACCCTTGGTCTGACCCAGTATGGCAATTTCTTATGTTCTTATGGCCAATCGATCCATGCATTTGACCATCCGGGTGTTGGAGTCACTAGAGTTCGCATCAACTACCCAAAGTTCCACCCTAGCCCGTCACCTCTATTAGACTTCATAGGAGCCTTGCTAGACATGCTGAGGTAAGGGCCTTCTTGCCATGTTTCAGGGCGGTCACCTTGGCATCCATAGCGGCGGAGATTCAGTAGGCCAGCAGATTTCAGCTCAGCACATGTTGAGGCTGTTGGGCCACATGGCCGCAACCATCCATGTTACTCCCTTGGCATGCTTACACATGCGCAGATCCCAATGGACCCTGAGGTCGCAGTGGCGCCAGGCAACGCAGAGCCTCCAGACTCGCATTGTTACTCCATCTCTCCCGGACTCTTTGTCCTGTTGGCGGGGTCTCTCGAATTTGGAACGGGGACTGTCTTTCCAAAATCCCCCTACCCAAATTGTCCTAACCACGGATGCATCTATCCTGAGGTGGGGAGCTCATGTAGAGGGGCTCCGCACTCAGGGCCTTTGGTCCGCCCAGGAAGGAAGGTGTCAAATCAACTTCCTGGTTCTCCGGGCGATCAGGTACGTGCTGTGGGCTTTCCGGCTGTCCAACAAAATTGTTCTGATCCAAACAGACAACCAAGTAGTAATGTGGTATGGCAACAGCAGTGAGGCACAGGGTCATTCCTCCTGTATCAGAAAGCGGTCCAGATCTGGTCCTGGGGCCTGTCCCACGGATGGTTCTCAGGGCCATATAATCTGGCTGGAATGAAGAACATGATAGCGGACAGACTGAGTCATGCCTTCAGACCCCACGAATGGTGTCTAGACCAGGGGGTGGCGAACCGGATCTTCCACCTCTGGGGAGACCCAGAAATGGACTTGTTTGTGCCCCCCCCTGTAACAGAAAGGTAACTCAGCTCTGCTCCCTGTATAGGTTGGACAGCAAACCAGCCTTGGATGTCTTTACCCAGCATTGGGGCAAGGGTCTTCTTGTACACATATCCTCCAATTCCTCTGGTGATGAAGACTTTCTTGAAGCTTCGCAAGGACCGAGAGACTATGATCCTCATAGCCCCTCATTGGCTGAGATAGATCTGTTTTCCACTCCTTTGGGAGTTGTCCATCCAGAGACCGATCAGTCTGGGGACGTCCCCAGATCTCATCACGCAAGATCAGGGCAGGCTGTGGCATCCCAACCTCCAGGCCCTGTTGCTCAGGGCTTGGATATTGCGAGGTTATTTCAGCAGCTGCTCTATCTCTCTGAGGATGTGTCTCGGGTCCTGATGGCTTCTAAAAGGTCCTACGACTGAAGTGGAGGAGGTTTTCTGTGTGGTGCGAGCAGAAGGCACTAGATCTGTTCATCCTGCCCCACACAAAAATGGCTTGACTATCTTCTACACCTATCGGAAGCTGGCTTGACATCCAACTCATTAGAGTTCATCTCAGTGCAATTGGCTCATACCACCGCGGTGTAGATGGGTATGCCATCTCTATACAGCCGGTAGTTATCTGCTTCATGCGGGGCCTGCTTTCAATTGAAGCCTCCCCTAAGGGATCTCAGCGTGGTGCTAGCTTAGCTGATTGAAAGCAGCTGCTTTTCTGTGACCCTGAAGTACCTGACCTGGAAGGTCATATTTTGGGTGGTGGTGACTTCAGCGCGCAGGGTCAGTGAGCTCCAGGCCTTAGTGACTTATCCACATTATACCAGATTTTATCATAAGGGTGGTCTTGCGTTCCCACCCTAAGTTCCTGCCTAATCTGGTGACAGATTTCCATCTTAACTTGTTAATCGTCCTGCCAACATTCTTTCCCAGGCCCCATTTGCACCAAGGCAAACGAGCACTGCACAGTTTGGATTGCAAGAGAGCCTTAGCCTTCTATCTGGAGCAGACAGTAACCCATAGACAATCCACTCAACTTTTTATTTCTTTTGACAGGAATAGGTTGGGAGTTGCCGTTGCCAAATACACTATCCAATTGATGATCAGACTACATCTCCTATTATGCCCAGGCGGGACTGCATCTTGGGGGTCGTGTCAAGGCTCATGTCAGAGCCATGGCAACATCAGAGGCCCACTTGTGAGCAGTTCATGTGGAGGAGATCTGCAATGCTGTGACATGTTCTCTCCACACATTCACATCTCACTACTATCTGGATAGGGATGGCTGACATGACAGTAGGTTCGACCAATCTGTCCTTCGGAATCTCTTTGAGGTATAGAACCCAACTCTTCCTGCCTAGGTCCCATTGTTTGTGTTCAGACTGTCTCCCCCTCTGTTACCATCAGCACTGTGGTGGTTGTTCCTGTTGGTGCT
The DNA here is from genome assembly GCF_901001135.1 of Rhinatrema bivittatum. Classification (NCBI taxonomy): domain Eukaryota; kingdom Metazoa; phylum Chordata; class Amphibia; order Gymnophiona; family Rhinatrematidae; genus Rhinatrema; species Rhinatrema bivittatum. The sequence continues at coordinate 584,613,077 of NC_042617.1, read as the reverse complement.
TGTTGATCCCCTTTTGTATTGGAGAGCAGCCTATAGCTAGGGATTCACCCATGTGTGAGGACTACCATGCTGCTTGTCGTAGGAGAAAGAGTTGCTTACCTATAATAGGTGTTCTCCTAGGACAGCAGGAAGTTAGTCCTCACAAAACCTTCCCACCACCCCACGGAGTTGGGTTTCCCCTGTTTTTTTATTTTACTCATAATTCTATGTTATGGGATTGAAGAGGGACCCCATGTGGACGTGTTGTTTAGGGCATGCTAGGTATGCTCAGTGTACAAAAGTTCCAGAAACTTTGACATAAGTATTCCCTGCCAGGCTCCAACTGTTTCATGAGGACTAACATCCTGCTCTCCTAGGAGAGCACCTGTTACAGGTAAGCAACCCTGCTTTACATTCAGTATAACTCTTGAAAGGTGATAGAAAGCAGCTTTAGGCCCAGCAGATAGAGGTTTCTCAGCAAGCATTAGCATGTCACTGGCATCCTGAAAGTCCCAAGGGAGCTTTGCAGCTAGACTGTCATTTAACCTAGATCTTGTCCAGTTGTTTGTCCAGACTTGTTACTATCTATAGAAAGCTCATTTTTCACATATCTGGGTTTTATTTTATTTACTTTTTTATTGTTGCACAATTCAAGGAGCCTGGACATGTAACTTTTCCAAAGCTGATACTTCCCACAACATCTAGAATAGTCTAATTTTCATTGGCAGTTTACCTTAATTATATTCTGAAATGAAAAAAATTTGCCAGTTATCACTGGTTCCAGCTCTCAGTGAGTCTGAGTCCTGAACATTACATATTGTTGGCCTTAATTGCTCCAATCATTGGGTTGGGCTATGTATTTATTCCCTTACTCTTGCATGTGTTGGGAACATCCAGCGAATTCATAGAGCTAATGTACACAGTGAAAATAGGAGTAACCAATGATGTGGGGGAAGGGGCTGGGGAGGACAACTGAGGGATAGCTGCACATTTGCTCTCATACGGGCCGATGCAGTATGGTGCGCTCGACCGAGCGCACCGTTAGCCCCTTTTAGCCGCGCATTTTCCACGCACTATTTTTACCCCTTATACAGTAAGGGGTAATAGCGCGTGGAAAACGTGCGGCCAACCCCCCCGAAACTAATAGCGCCCGCAACATACAAATGCATGTTGATGAGCCTATTAGTTAGTCCCAAGCGATCCAGAAAGTAAACTCCTGCCGGCACCAGGCAAGTGTATAGAAAAGCAGAAAAAACTACTTTTCTGTACACCCTCAGACTTACTATCATAGCGATATTAAGTCGGAGGCTCCAAAAAAAAAAAAAAAAAAAATTCAGCTCATGGGTTGGAAGACAGACGCTCAATTTTGCCAGTGTCCATTTTCCGAACCTGTGGCTGACAGCGGGTTTGAGAACCAACGCCGGTAAAATTAAGCGTCGGCTGTCAAACCCGCTGACAGCCGCCGCTTCTGTCAATAAGGAGGCGCTAGGATGCGCTAGTGTCCCTAGCGCTTCCTTTTACCGCGGGCCCTCATTTGAATAGAAAATCGCGAGCCCAGGAGAGTGGTCTGGGCGCTCGTTGGGAAAGTGGGCACTTGCCTCGGAGCGCTGGCTCTCCTGCGCATTTTACTGTATCGGCCCGATACTTGGGACTGATATAGGCAAACGATCTGGCTATTGTGGAAACTCAGGCTGAATCCCTGTAAATAAGGGGAGACATGTTTGCAGAAGGGAACAAGTTCAGGCACCCCCTTCCCCCTCCCAATAGCTGGAGTGACCCTGACACCCAAAAGTATGGACTCTAGTTTGTGGGTAATATTAGATAAAATATTTACTAAGTCTATGCATTGGTTCATTCTACCTTCTGTTACCTGCTGAAAGTTTAAACTATAGACCACCTCAAGCCACCCCTTTCAATTAAACCAAAACATTTTGGAGTTCATTTGCCTGTATGGCTATCTCTGATAACTGGAATCATATCATGGTATTTCTATGTTGGCTGTTACCAATTTATGTATAATGATATACCTCTGTAGAGTAGCTACTTCTTATTGCTTTCACCAACTTCTTGTTGCTTTTACCTTTTTGGGGGTATGTTTTATGCAAATAAAACCATTTAAGGTTTTCGTCTTTGTTTTTCTCTTTGCGAGATTCGTTCTTATTTATTTATTTGTTTATTTATTTTTCTATACCGACATTCAATTTGGTATATCACATCGGTTTACATCTAACAATATGTCTAAGGCGAATCTTGTAATGACATAGTACATTATAACAGCTTAACTGAGAACTGGTTATGTTACAATAACGGTTTTATACAATTATACAATTATAACGTGCTTGAATGGCATAACTTAATACGGCATATATAAAAAGGTTTAATAAATATAGCATATGTAAAAAAAAAAAAAAAGGATTAATAAATTAACTATGTACAGAGGAAGTGTGGGGTCTGGTATAAGGTGGGAAGGGGGACTGTGGTGGTGTTATTTGTCTAGGGTGAAAGCTTTCCTGAAGAGCCATGTCTTGAGGTTTTTTCGGAAGGTAGGTGTGGAAGGGTCAGTTCTGAGAGCGGTTGGGAGGTTGTTCCATAGGTGAGGACCCGCTACAGATGCGGCGCGTTCTCTTGTGGAGACTTTGTGTGCTTCCTTTGTGGGGGGGATGGGGAGTAGGCCTGTGTTGATAGAGCGGAGATTTCTGGTAGGGATGTATGTGGCCAGAGGTCTTTGTAACCAGCTGGCTTTGTCGTTATATAATGCTTTATGAATGAGCATGAGTGTTTTGTATTGAGATCTGCAGGGAACAGGCAGCCAGTGGAGTTGTTTGAGTGCTGGCGTGATGTGATCTGTTTTTTTCTTATTCGTTAGAGACCGTGCTGCGGCATTTTGTAGGAGCTGGAGGGACTTGAGGGTAGGCCCGTCAGGAGGGCATTGCAATAGTCCATTTTGGCGAAAAGAAGGGATTGCAGTACCGTCCGGTAGTCTGGGGGATGGAGATGGGGTTGGAGTTTCTTTAGGATTTGAAGTTTGTAGAAACCTTCTTTTATCAGAGTCTTGATATGTTGTTTGAAGTTCAGTTCCTGGTCCAAGATGACTCCGAGGTCTCTAACCGTCGGGAGTATGTTGTATTTGGGTAGGATTGAGGGATCTGTTATGGGTATTGAGGATTTTTTAGTGAGGTGAAGTATTTCCGTTTTGTTCTGGTTGAGCGTTAGTGCCATTTCTGAGAGGATGGTGGTAATGTTTGTCTTGTATGTTTCCCATTGGTTTAGTGCCTTGTCGATGTTGTCTCTGATAGGGAGCAGGATTTGTACATCATCGGCGTACAGAAAGTAGGTGAGTCCTGTTTTGTCTAGGTAGTTGCATAGTGGTAGCATATAGACATTGAAGAGGGTGGGGGAAAGTGATGAGCCTTGGGGGACTCCTTGTGAGAGGGGTATTCTTTCTGATGTTGTATTTCCAAGGGTTACTTTGAAGGTTCTGTTGGTGAGGAATGATTGGAACCATTGGAGAATGGTGCCGGTGATGCCTATTTCTTTTAGTCTGTGAATTAGAATTTTATGGCTGACGGTGTCAAATGCAGCGGAGATGTCTAGTAGGATTAGGAGGAAGGATGCGCCTCTGTCGAATCCTCATAGTATGGTATTTGTGAGGGTGAGTAGTAGGGATTCTGTGCTGTGAAATTTTTTGAAGCCGTGTTGGGCGGGAGCTAGAATGTTGTGGTTTTCCAGGAATTCTGAGAGTTGGTGGTTAACCGTCTTTTCGATGATCTTCGCCAGGAACGGAAGGTTCAAGATGGGCTGATAGTTGGATGGGATGGTCGGGTCGAGATGTGCTTTTTTTAGGATGGGTTTAACTATAGCACATTTGAGGGAATCCGGGAGTATTCCTTGTTCAAGGGAAAGATTGGTGATGTCCGCGATGGGTCTAGCTAGGCAGTCTGGAATCAGCTTGAGGGATTTTGTTGGGATGGAGTCTAGGGGGTGTGCTGCTGGGTTAATCTTTCGGATAATGTTTTCTACTTTGGTAGAAGCTACGGTCTCGAACTGTGACCATGTTGTTGCAGTGGAAGGTGTTTGTGCGTTGGTTTTGGATTGACTGGAGGTTCTGTAGGGTTAAGTTTGGCTGTTTTTTCTATGAGGGGTTGAGCGAAGCTGTGGCTGGTACTCATGACAGCACACTTATAATACTCTTAGCTCCACACTTATCTTTCTTGTAAATGTGAAAAACCTTTATGTTGTCCTTTTCTGTTTGTGCTATACTATTCCTGCCTTCTCTAGTGCCTAACTTATGACTTGGATTGGCCACTGTTGTAAACAGGATACTGGACTTGATGGACCATTGATCCAACCCAGTATGGCATATCTTATGTTCTTATGTTCTGACACTGCCAGCGACACTATCTGCTTCAGGGGCTGGAGAGAGCAGAGTATAATAGGAGTATATAAAACATTTACTTAACAGACATATAAAAATGCTTTTAACTTTGAGTGTTTTTCATTCAAATTTCCATTTTTCAAAGCGTCTGTGTATGTTCTCTTTATGCTTACGTTTTTAATAGGAACCTGACCAATCACACGCTCTTAACCTGCTGCCATCGTCATTCGCTTCAATTGAATTTATACTAATAAAGATATTGAATATATTGAATCTAATGCTAATAAAGTGCTAATAAAAAATGGCCTAGTCTCTTTATTAAGGTCTTAAGGCATTACTGTGTCTCATTTATAAATAAAACACTGTTCTATTTGAGTTACTTGAAGATCAAAATTCCACCTCGTTTGTGATGTTGCAACTGTATTAATGCTGCCACTCTTACATCTTCTTGTGTATGAGAATCCAGTGTGATACTACCGGCGCTTCACTTTTCTAGCAACGGATATAGCTTAAGTGTTCCTGTGTACACATCCTAAACAATCATTTAGTCTTAGCAGACCACAAGGGCACCATAATGCATAAACTGCTCCTGATGTGCATGTAAGCTTTTGACAAAACCTAAATGATATGCAGTTTGATAAAATCAACACTTGTCCGTAATATATCTTGTCACAGATATTGTAGTGTCCACATATACAATGGCCAGGTGGTTTGTTATTAGCATTCAATATTGACTCCAAGGCATATCTCAAAGATTTGCAGCTCTTTTTAATGCAAAAATAGGTTGATCCAGAAAAACTAGAAGTACACTCAATACCTACCAGTACTTTTTGCACTTGATTTAAGAGCACATGTATGTGGAGGAAAAGGTAACATGCAAACCAATTTCTGCTCTGTAGTTTTTTTAGAAGATCTAAATAACAATTAATGATTAGCCCACTGGGCTTTTATAAGCTTCCCTAATTATTTTAGCCAGATAACCCCTTTGTAAAAATCGTCTTATAATTGTAGCCTGTTGGATAAATTCCTCTTCTGTCAAGCAAAGACATCAGAGCCTTAAAAATTGACCCACAGGTATATTCTCATAAATGCCTAGGGTGGAAACTTGTACAGTGTAGTATTTTATTTCAGTCAGTTGGTTTATGATAAATTGAAAAATCAAAACCATCTGATGTAGTAGTTATTTGAATATCTAAAAACACTACTTGTTCCTTACTGAGTGTGAAAGTAAACATCAAGTTTGTATCACAGGAGTTTAACCAGAGGAAAAACCTCTCAAGATCTTCATCTTCTCTTATCCATACTGTTGGCCTGACTTCATGACATGATAAATGAACTTGACAAAAAACTTTTTATGTATTGATCTTGCATCAAATGCCTAAACCAGCTAACAGCTCACACAAAAAGGTATGATAGATATTGAAGAGCATGGTGAAGAGGGCTGACACTTAAGAAAACCCTAGGGCTAATTCATGCCATAAAGAGACAGTATGCCCAAACCATACTTGCTTAGCATGGTCTGAAAGAAAAGATAGAAACCAACAATAGGCAGCCTGGCAATACCCACGCCATACTGTTGGCTTAACAGTATGGCGTGGGTCAGAATATCGGAGGCCGAGGAGAGGTCAAGTAAAATGAGATAACTTGTCCCATGCTCAGAACAATGACAAACTGTATCAAACATGGAAAGCAACAATATTTCGGTACTCAGGTTTTTACAAAAACCATATTACTATGTTCGTCTAAGTAGTTATTAATTGTTCAAGCAGTACTGATTCCAATACTTTAACCGGGAAGGGAAGATATTGGGTTATAGTTTGTAGGGTCTTAGGGCTCAAGAGTTGGCTGCTTTAATATTGAACAGAAGCTTGTTTAAATAGCATTCTGAAAAGTTGACAGTTTGAGAGATGATTGCTGGTAGATTGTCACTCAAGACTAATTCTTCCCATTTCTAAGGCCTTTTATTTGCCTTTCAAAAATGTTGTACAAGAGCCAGTTTTACCTCAAGTTTCTTTGGATGCCCTCAATTTGACTGCAGAGATGGAAAAACCAGTGGATAAGCAAAACTTCTAGCAACTCTTATTGTGACTTTAGCTTTGGACTCTGATTGAGATTATTATTAAAGTCTTTTTTTTTTTGCAATAAGGAGTCTGTTAATGGTCTAAAAGTCCATATTTATCCTGATGTTTCAAAAGTAACCCAGGCTAAAAGGAAAGGATTTAGATTATTATGATCTGGAGTTTTGCAACTGAGTACTCTTTTGGCTTAATTCTCCTTGCAAATGTATTGTAAAATTTCAAGGGGTTAAATGTCTTTTTTGACCCCACCCAGCTATCTGGCTTCTTGAATGAAAGGCAACAACAGAGGAACAGCTCTGGGATTTCCATTCCTGGAGTCACTTCTTCACCATTTACTTAGACACTACAGTAAAATGGAGGGCCTGTCTGTGTTCTGCCATTAATTTTGTTCTGTAAAGTTTAAGTTCTTTATTTTTCTTTTGATCTTGGACGACCTCCCCTTTAGTTGTGGATTGACATGGCATAGGTGTTATATATTACCTGAGTTTTTCTTTGTTATGAAGGTTTTTTGTTTTATTATCTTATGCTGTTCCTAACAAATATATTACTTGGATATTTCTTTGAAAATTGATATAAATAAAATAAAAAAACTTGAATAACGAAGTAATGCAAGGGTTAAGTGAAAAGACTGAACTGTTCATATTATGAATAATAGTTTTTAAAATGGGAATATCCTCCCACTTTTTAACAATCTGAATACATACCTGATGTAAACTTTCATTGGCCTGGCTGAACAGAAGAAACTGAATCTATCTGAGCAAATTGGGCACAAATTATTTGAATTTTGCTAATAAAGACAGAATGCCCTCAGAGCTAATTGGAAGAGCCCTGGCTGGATATATGGAACAAGTTATAAAGCAGACAGAGTAGATTGTTTCATGTCAGCGAATAATTTGCAAGATGATTCCAAAAATATCACTGGTGTAATGTCTGTGTTTTAATAACTCCATAGGAAAAACACCAAGAAGAACCTGCCCGGGGTGGGGAGGGGGAGGTAATAGTAAACAAATGTATGGGCCTTTCAGAAGCAGTGACTTTGGCTTGGGAAACTTGATGGCATTTTCTTTCTCTTTGTTTCCCAGCGGCCCATCATGTCGATTTGCTGGGGACACAGAGACTCGCGCTTGTTCCTGGCCTCTGGCCCTGCCCTGTACGTCGTCCGAGTGGAGCACAGGATCTCCAGCCTGCAGCTTCTCTGCCAGCACACGATCGCCAGCTGTTTGCGGGATGACCGGGAAATTGGCAAACTCACCATGCCTCCTCGGCTGTGCTCATACCTCACAACTGCTTTCATAGCAACCATAAAGGTAAAGTGAAAGGATGCAGAGCTGGTTCATGCTCATGAGATGCTCAGCCTGGAAAGAAAACTGTTGCCTGAATAATGGTAGTACAGAGCCGTGGGTACATCCACAGCAGGAGTAGATAAGGGGGCTGCCGGCGCTGATAATGGTAGGCTGCCTGTGGTGAAACCGATTTAAAAAGAAATTTTAAAAAAACCAATGCAGACGAATCGCGCTCACATTCCAGGGCAAAGAATAGAAACAAAAACAGCCACAACTAAAAACAAGAAATTGCCTTATATTCAATGTTCTTAAATTATCATAAAAAGCTGCCAGAGTGAGCAATAGTATTTTGCACAAGATGTTAAGGATACACCTGTGATTTGTATCTAGTCGTCTTGATTCATGTTTAAAGGGACCCTTGGGCTGTATTCATATGTCTCCCTAAATAATAGCCATTTCACCATCTCAAGAGGTAAACTGTAGTTGTAGCAAGTATGTCAAAATTCATACTTGTATAAAGTTAGGATGGAGGCAGTCCAAAGAAGAGCAACCAAAATGGTGAGGGGGGTCAGCATTTGAAGACTTGTGAGGAGAGGCTGAAGGATCTGAATATCTACACCCTGGAAGAAAGAAGGTGCAGGGGAGATATGATTCAGACCATCAGATATCTGAAAGGTTTGATGATGCACCATCATCAAACCTTTTCCACTGGAAAGAAATCAATAGAACTAGGGGTCAAAAAATGAAACTCCAGGGAGGACGACCCAGAACCAATATCAGGAAATATGGTGGTGAATGCCTGAAATGCCCTTCTGGAAGAGGTGGTGAAGGCAAAAACAGTCAAGAAATTCAAAGGGGCATGGGATAAAACACTGTGGATCCCTAAAGGCTAGAGGTTGGAAATGAAGAAAAGAGTGCATGGGGAGTAACTGGGGGTAACTTGCTGGTGTGGCAGTTGCTACCCTTAACAATTAAGCCTTGATACTATTAATGCAACTCCATTATTGCTCTGTGCGCCAACGGCAGTGAGAAAAGGGGAATTGGATTCAGACAGCAACCAAGAAATGCCCCGAAATTTACGGTTTGGGGAACATGGGGGTAACAAGCTGATACGGCGCTTATTTTCCTTAATTACTAAGCCTGATACTTTTGATGCAACTCCAACATTACTCTCTGCTTTCATGGCAAAGGTTAAGGGAAATTGCTGGTAAACTGATAAGCATGGGGGCAGACTAGGTGGATCATTTGGTCCTTTTCTGCCATTAAGTTAGAATGGAGAATAAAAATACAAACAGAAATGTGTCTAATTTTATCTGAATTCATTCGGATGTAGCACACATTAAAATCTTAGTGTAAACCTAGGCCCAGGGATAAGGCACACCCAGTGTTTAAACCCCCGTACCATTACCTTGACCATGTTTCTTCAGGTTCTCCCCACCCCTGGGCAAATTTAATCTTTTCAGTTCAAATTATTGTATTTTATTTTGTTTATTCACGTTTTATATACCGATATTCATGTTGGCTTCATATCGGTTTACAAGGCAAATCAAAGAAAATACTACAAAATCCATTGGTAAGAACAATTTGCAACAATTCAAAACTTTAGCTAAAATAAAGTAAAAACTTTTAACTGAAAATTAAAAAACCTAACCAATTACTCTAAAAAAAAAAAAAAAAAAAGAAAGAAAAACTCTAAAACTGCCCTTAAAATTATAAATAATGAGTAAAGTAAACAAAATAAGGTAAATATAATTCTGAATAAAACAAAGTAAAAAATGAGAATAAAATAATTAAAACTATATCTAGGGAATTATCCCGGCTGTATGAATGCTTGTTCAAATAACCATGTCTTCAGTTTTGGGGTTTTTTTTTTAATGAATGTGGGTTTGACTCTAGCCTTGTGTCTAACAGTAATGTTAGAATTGTTTTTTCTTAGCATCATGGATATCACTTACATGGCACCACAGAATATTTTCTTCCTGTGCTAACCAAATCTAGGCCCTCCATGAGCCACAGGGTTTTGTTTGTTTCTCAAATCTTTTATACTGCACTAACAGCATGCTGATCAAGGCGGTTTAAAACAAAATAGCATAAATCACATTTCATAATAAAATGAATCATGGAATGGAAACAACCACACCTTCACTTTTTTCCTAAAACTCTAATTTGCCTCCAGTCTAATATCTAATGGAACTGAGTTCCAGCATCCAGACCCTACCACCGAGAACATCTCCTTTTCAAACCCCTCTTTTCTTACTTGCCTCACTCCTGGTTTTATGAACAATGATTCTGTTGAATGCAACAGATGCTTTGGAATATATTCCTGCACCATATAAGGGAGCCAGATAACTTGCTCCCTTATATGCCTTAAACAGGAAGGTCATGATCTTAAATACAATTCTCTCATTGGTAACCAATGTAGTGCTTTCAACAATGGTTTGGCACTAATATGTCTAGGGCAGCCAAAAATCAACCTGACTGCCATATTTTGCATCACCTGAAGTTGTAAGTTCTTAGCTGTCATCCCCATCAACACTCCATTACAGTAGTCAAATAGTGGCCTGAACTATTGATCTAAATACCACTACACTCAATTTATACCTTATTTTCTTCAGTAAACGCAACACTAAAAATATCCTTTTCATCATCAAAAGATATGTGGTTCAAATGACAGACTATAATCATAAATTACCACCAAATTCTGAATTACCAGAATGTTATCACATCTTTTCTTACCGACCCTTAACTCTAAACTTCTATGAGGGGCTTTTGTAGTAAAAACCATCCATTCCGTTTTTTCCTCATTCAAAATCAACTTATTCTCCCGCAATCCTGTCTGAATCTTAGTTAACATCATCAATGGATCCTTTCCAAATGGGCATAATATCTGAACATCAACCTCACAAATGTATCCCCTAAACCCCAAACTATGGATTAAGGCCCCCCTACGGTTGCAAAAAATATTAAAAAGCAATGGAGCTAGAGGGGAGCCTTGGGGTAACCCACAATCTAGACTATAGGCCTCTGCCTTCTCCTCCCTAACATGCACTTCCAACTGCCTATCCTTCGAAAAGAAATATATCCAGTTCAGCACACATTCCAACAGTCCTAAGACATTACATCTACCAATCAATATTTGATGATCTATCAGATCAAAGGTACTGGTAAGATCTAATAAAACTAGCCCCAGAGCCTCTCCTTTGTCTAAATTCTCACAATCCCATCATTCAGTGCTATTAAAAGTTTCCGTACTATAGCCAGGTCGAAATCCTGATTGGTACTCATCCAGAACATAATTATCTGTTAAATACCTAGTTTCCTTTTTCTAAAATTTTAGACAAATATGGACTATTAGTAACCGAGCGGTAATTCACCATAGCGTCCTTATCTGCCCCTATCTTTTTCAAGAGGGGGCAAATTATGATCTTTTTCAATATCCCCAAATAAACTCCCTTATTCAAGGACACGTTTATAATCAATTGGAGTCTTATTAATAATTCTATCGGAAGGTTCTGCACCAAAATTATGGACAAGGGTCCAAATAATACGTAGTGGGATTACAATCGATAAATTATTCTTCCATTCTAACCGACCCACTTCCTCTAAAGTCCCCATTCCTTTCCCCCTTGATATCTGAATGGCAGCTTCTACCGCTAGGACTAGAGTAGTGAGCAACTCCCCTTTCTTAACCAACCTACCTCTCAATCCTTCCATCTTATGTTTTCAATACTATGCAAAACTCTTACAATTCAGAGCCTCTGGAATAAACATAACTGGCATACAATCTTTTTCATAATCACAGCCCACCTCAGCGAAGTGAGAGAGAGAGCCACCTCAATAGCAGGACCAAAATTATGGAATTCATTACCTTTGGAATTAAGATCACAGACATAGCATATGCCCCTCGAAAGGCACTAGGCCAATCACAAGGCGGCAACAAGACCTTTAAATCGAGGCGACTCCCGCCGGGCGTCGCGCGCCCAAAGGGGCGCGACCTAAGGTGCCTGCCCCTTAGCGAGCCCCTTGGAGAGACCCAGGAACCAGACCCAAGGCCTCTTTAGCAGCATACTTGCCCCTACTTTGGCACCTCTCAACTGCATTCATCCAATTCCCATTCAACCTTCAGCAATATTCAACCAGCACCATACCAGCTCATTACAGCACTCATCCAGCACTGAGCCAACCTGCAGCAGCATTCACTCAGCACTGAGCCAACCTGCAGCAGCATTCACTCAGCACTGAGCCAACCTGCAGCAGCATTCACTCAGCACTCAGCCAACCTGCAGCAGCATTCACTCAGCACTCAGCCAACCTGCAGCAGCATTCACTCAGCACTGAGCCAACCTGCAGCAGCATTCACTCAGCACTCAGCCAACCTGCAGCAGCATTCACTCAGCACCCAGCAAACCTGCAGCAGCATTCAAGCAGCATTCACTCAGCACCCAGCCACCTTCAGTAGCATTCACTCAGCACTCAGCTAACCTACAGTAAACACCCAGCCAACCTGCAGCAGCATTTAACCAGCACCCAGCCAACCTGCACCCAGCCATCCTAAAACATCTTTCAACCAGCACCAAACCTGCAAACTACAGCACCCATCCAACTCTTATCCAACCACTACCAGCATTCATACAGCCATTCCCCTGGTATCTATAACAAGCCTTCACGCAACCGACAATGCTCTACCGCCCACACACCTACAAATCTCTGATCCCAATCATGATTTCCCCTACCACTCAGTTTCTAGGTCTCACCTTATTTACCATCTTTCTATTCAACGCACAATCACTTACCAACAAAACTTTAATACTTAACGACTTACTGCTGGACTCAACACCGGATTTTTGCGCCATAACAGAAACATGGCTCAAACCCACTGACATCGCACTTATTAACCAACTACCAACACAGATATATGACTTCTTCTCTATCCCAAGACAAAAAAAAAAGAGGCGGGGGTATCTTCCTAGCTGCCAAAAAATCCCTGAGGTTCTCACTCTATCCTATCAACACAAATACCAAATTAGAACTAGGATTATTCAAATCAGAAAATCTCCAAATCCTTCTTGTCTACGCCCCGCCAGGCCTGCTAGAGTCAGACACCTCTCCTATTCTAGAAACCATAACACTACACCTAAACCTAGACTCCCCAGCAATAATCTTGGGCGACTTCAACTTACATGTTGACAAAGTTCCCCTTTCAACAAACTGCGAAGCCTTCCTCACCGCAATGTCAGCAATGGGTTTCAAACAACAAATCAACAAACCCACTCACAAAGCAGGACACACTCTCGACCTATTCTTCGCAAACAGTGGCATTTCTCAATCATATCAACCTGATTGTCAACAAGTCCCATGGTCAGACCACTCCTTAATCTCCACCAGCTTTTCCCTACAACAACCAGATGTTAAGCCTGACTCAAGACCCACTTTTATTTATAGAAAATCATGTAAACCCGAAATCCTCAGCAAACATCTAGCCCTAGAACTACCAACCATCGATGTTTCCACACCTAACTCAGCTCTTCAAACATGGTCCAAAATAACAAAATCAGTAGCAAACACTCTTTGCCCACTGACCTCCAAAAAACACTCTTCAAAGGCATCCAAAAGACAACCCTGGTTTAATGATGAACTGCGAAAGCTCAAGCAACTACTCAGGCAGAAAGAAAGAAAATGGCGCAAAGCCCCTTCACAGGCCTCACTCTCAGACTACAAACGCACGCTCCACCAATACAAAAGCAGTACACAAAAAACAAAAAGAGACTACTACGCCCGTCAGGTTCATCACCTTATCTTTGACTCTAAAGCTCTATTCGCCTTCGTTTCCAATCTCACTAAACCTATCACTCCAGATATACCTCCCGAACTCGCTCAGACCAAAGCAGACGAACTGGCTCTTCATTTCAGCAAAAAAATCTCTGACCTCTTCAATCAGTTGTCACTAACCACTAGTTCACAAGATAATACATACCATCTCCCAAACAAAAATATCCAACTCAACGCATTTGAACACATCACGATCTCAGAGTTACAATCAGTGCTCAAGAAAATGAAACCTTCATCACACCCTTTTGATCAAATTCCTTCCAAAATGCTACTTCTCATTCCTGATACTATATCAAAATCCCTTGCTGAAATTATAAACTGTTCCTTGACCCAGGATATCTACCCAGATGAACTAAAATCAGCTTCAATTAAACCCCTACTAAAAAAACCGAATCTAAATCCAAATGATCCCAACAACTTCCGCCCCATTTCTAACCTTCCATTCATAGCTAAAATAATGGAAAAATTGGTGAACACTCAACTTTCCAACTACTTGGAAGACCACAACATTCTGTCTCCAAACCAATATGGTTTTAGAAAAGCGGCTAGCACAGAAACTCTACTTCTTTCTCTCTCAGACTTCCTCCTCTCCGGAATCGATAAAGGCAAAGCATTTTTACTAATCCTCCTAGACTTCTCGGCGGCCTTCGACACCGTCAACCATTACCTTCTTCTAAAACAGCTGGCAAATATTGGGGTGACAGGTACCGCACTAACATGGTTCAAAACCTTCCTGGAAAACAGAAGATATAGGGTCAAAATTCACAATTCAGAATCCCAATATCACCCCTCCACCAGAGGGGTGCCACAAGGTTCATCGCTTTCACCTACTCTATTTAATATATACCTTCTACCACTTTGTCAACTACTCACAAAATTAAGCCTGAAACACTTCCTCTTCGCTGACGACGTACAAATTGTGATCCCTATAAAAGAATCAATCTCGAAATCAATGGAATATTGGGACAGCTGCTTATTAGAAATCAAACACCTCCTAAACAGCCTAAACTTAGTCCTTAATGCGTCGAAAACGGAATATCTCCTAATAGCTCCTGAAAACAACACTCTTTCAAAGCCACCAACCCTCCTTCAAACCACCCATGTAAGAGATCTAGGAGCCATCTTAGATAACCGTCTCAACCTCAAACCATTCATTAACCGAACTACCAAAGACTGCTTCCACAAATTACATATTCTGAAAAGAATAAAACCTCTATTCCACGCACATGACTTTAGATCAATCCTGCAAGCAATAATCTTCTCCAAATTAGATTATTGCAATTCTCTACTACTAGGCCTCCCAGCTTCCTACACCAAGCCTCTGCAGATGGTCCAGAACACAGCAGCCAGAATCCTTACAAACTCCAGGAAAATCGAACACATCTCTCCCATCCTCAAAGACCTTCATTGGTTACCGATCCACTTCAGAATTATTTATAAAACCATCATGATGATCTACAAGAACATCCACCAATACACTCAACTCGACCTACAAATCCCTTTTAAAAAACACACATCCGCCAGACACATCAGGGAACACTACAAAGAATCACTTCAGGTTCCACATGCTAAAACCTTCCAACATAAATCCTACAGTTCTAGAGCTCTCTCATCAGCAGGTCCAACCCTTTGGAACTCTATCCCACCGGACTTAAGACAAGAACCATGCGTTCATACTTTCAGGAAAAGACTAAAAACTTGGCTTTTTAAAAAAGCTTTCCCAGAACTGGATTAAATTCTCCACACTTCAACCCATCAACACATCTTTTGCTTATAACATTATACATATTTATTAATTTGGAAACAGTTGGCTGAAATGTAAATATTCTCTTTTTAATTCCCTCCCCCTTTCTGGTCCTAGTTATTATTCCCTGTTTTTTGTAACTTTCTCACGTCCTAATTATTGTTTTAATATTTTTTAAGTTTCACACTATATTTAATGTTGAATTGGGAAATGTTTATCACTATGTTACTCCCTGCCTCCACACACATGTTAATTGTAAACCGGGTTGATGTGATTCTTATCATGAAACTCGGTATAATAAAAATAATAAATAAATAAATAAATAAATGATTTTCAGAAAGAACTTAAAAACATGGGGCCTGATTCATTGAGGGATTTCTCCCATTCTGTGTCTATGGGAAAATGCCTTGATGAATCAAGCCCATGTCTATTTGCAAAGGCATTGGAATGAGTAGTCAGGATTTATATTTCATTTGATTTGTTGATTTTATTGCCTTTTGTTTTATATTTGTTTTTCATTTTTAGTTTTGTATCTTATTATTTTAAGCTTAACTGTTTAATTTTATAATTTTTAGCTAACCTTATGATTTAATTTAACCATGTTAGTGTTTTAAATCAGATTTATTTTATGGTATTATCTGAATATTTTACTTATTTTTTTATTGTATTTTTTTGAATATTTTTATTTCAACTTTCATTGTAAACGGTCATGATTGAAAAACAGAATGACGGTATATAAAAGTTTTTAAATAAATACATCTCCTGAGTAACACAAAAAACCTCCTTAGATCTGTTCTCTGCAGAAATTATCTTATTGTCATAGTTATTCCTTTTGGCCAAATGGATAGTGGCCAATTTAATCCATCTAACCTGTCTAGTTGTCTTCCTCCCTGGTTCTCTGCCACTTCCAGTGGTTGAGCATATAAATTAGCATACTTAAATCAACATCATCTACTTCGTACCCCTTCTGTCTTTATCCAACCTCTTAACCCTGTTCATATCACTTCCATCTATCTTGTTGGATTTGACAAGCAAGTACAAGTATAGTCTTCTTGTGCCATGCTTGGCTTCAGTTTTGTGCAGACTTGCATCTCTCCAGTTGTCAACCCCATAACTTTCATGATCCTAATGATCGGGATAAAAACATGTTTAATAAACTTGTGCACCAATCAAAAATTGAGGTATGGCCAAAAAAAAAATAAATTCTTGTAATCTCTTGCTTTTTTTTTTTTTTTTGTTCTCTTGGGTTGTTTTTGTTTTTTTTTTTAATGGTCTTTTATTTTTCTGTCTCCCTCCAGCCTCTCTCCTGAGTAGGCAGGGAGCAACTCTAGGTCACAGTGGCTCCTTCTGGAGCTAAGCTAAGCAGCAGCAACTTTCTTCAGGTCCTGACCCACTGCAGTGGCAGCAACGTTTCTTGGACCTAGTCCCACCCTGATGGCGATGGCTCCTCTTAGTCCTGGGTCTGCTGCAGTGGCTCCTCCTGAGCCTAGGCCAGCAATAGTTGTCAGGTGCCAATATTTAGGCACCTGGGCCTACTGATGATGAGTCCAGCTGCTGAACTTACTTAAGAATAATTTAAAGATGTATATTTTAGATTCATTCTTTTTGGTGGAGTGTAGTAAAAGGTAGGGTTTGGGTTTTTTTTGCTAACTTTGGAAGAGGCCTTTCTGCTGCTTTGGAATTTCTTACCTCCACTGATTTTAGGTATTGAGATTTTGTTTGGGGGGGGGGGGGTGTTTCCATCAGGACGTACGCATTCGTTTGACACTTATTTATCTACATATATTTAATGTTTACTATACAAATTTGGTTGTAAGTATGTTTCACCAGCAGAAGCCTAATTTCAGTAGCCCTGCAGTCATCCAGCCATGTGCATATTGCTCCGCACACCTCCTTTTTTGACTTTTATTATAAATGGATTTTGAAGAAATTACCAGGATGTTTTTAGCGTGGACTGGAAGTCCGTATCTTCAGTCATTGTGTTTACTCTGACCAGCCCTCTTCCGAGCTGTTGAGCATGTCCAGTCAATAGCAATATTACAAATTATTATCATGATTTGTATCACACGTACCAGATGTACACAGGGACACATGGGGGTAATTTCATAACAGCCCGCATAAATTTTCAATTAAATATGACATAAGTGACACCAATTTTCAAAGGGAAAGTGCACGTATTGCTTTCCCTTAGTAGAAAATGACCCAACCAAAATCACGCACATAATTTACACCTGATAATTTGTGCACGGATTTTCTTTTAGGAGGTTAAATGTGCCTACCTTTTTGAAAATACAAAAGTTATGTATGTAAGTGCACACCCTTCCCCAGGAGTGCCTCTGTTCTCTGAGGGTGAACTTATGTGCATGCAGCCAGTACATGTGTAAACTTACTCACCATATCGGGCAGGCCCTACTCCCCAAAGCTTTACAATCTATTCATAGAAACATAGAAATGACGGCAGAAGAAGACCAAACGGCCCATCCAGTCTGCCCAGCAAGCTTCACACATTTTTTCTCATACTTATCTGTTTCTCTTAGCTCTTTGGTTCTATTTCCCTTCCACCCCCGCCATTAATGTAGAGAGCAGTGATGGAGCTGCATCCGAGTGAAATATCAATCTTGATTAAGTAGGGGTAGTAACCGCCACAATAAGCAAGCTACACCCATGCTTATTTGTTTTACCCAGACTATGTTGTTCAGCCCTTATTGGTTGTTTTTCTTCTCCCCTGCCGTTGAAGCAGAGAGCTATGCGTGAAGTATCAGTTTTTCTTCTCCCCTGCCACTGAAGCAGAGAGCTATGCTGGCTATGCGTGAAGTATCAGTTTTCTTCTCCCCTGCCGTTGAAGCAGAGAGCTATGCTGGCTATGCGTGAAGTATCAATTTTTCTTCTCCCCTGCCGTTGAAGCAGAGAGCTATGCTGGATATGCGTGAAGTATCAGTTTTTCTTCTCCCCTGCCATTGAAGCAGAGAGCTATGCTGGATATGCGTGAAGTATTAGTTTTTCTTCTCCCCTGCCGTTGAAGCAGAGAGCTATGCTGGATATGCATTGAAAGTGAAGTATCAGGCTTATTTGGTTTGAGGCAGTAACCGCCGTAACAAGCCAGCTACTCCCCGCTTTGTGAGTGCAAATCCTTTTTTCCACATTTCTTCTTGCTGTTGAAGCTTAGAGCGATGTTGGAGTCACAGTAACCATGTGTATGTTTATTGAATAAGGGTATTATTCTCCAGGCAGTAGCCGTCATTCTGGCGAGCCACCCACTCTTCATTGACGGCCTCTTGACTTTATGGATCCACAGTGTTTATCCCACGCCCCTTTGAAGTCCTTCACAGTTCTAGTCTTCACCACTTCCTCCGGAAGGGCATTCCAGGCATCCACCACCCTCTCCGTGAAGAAATACTTCCTGACATTGGTTCTGAATCTTCCTCCCTGGAGCTTCAAATCGTGACCCCTGGTTCTGCTGACTTTTTTCCTACGGAAAAGGTTCGTCGTTGTCTTTGGATCATTAAAACCTTTCAAGTATCTGAAAGTCTGTATTATATCACCTCTGCTCCTCCTTTCCTCCAGGGTGTACATATTTAGATTCTTCAATCTCTCCTCCTAAGTCATTTGATGAAGACCTTCCACCTTTTTGGTCGCCCTTCTCTGGACCGCCTCCATCTTGTCTCTGTCTCTTCGGAGATACGGTCTCCAGAACTGAACACAATACTCCAGGTGAGGTCTCACCAAGGACCTGTACAAGGGGATAATCACTTCCCTTTTCTTACTCGATATTCCTCTCTCTATGCAGCCCAGCATTCTTCTGGCTTTAGCTATCGCCTTGTCACATTGTTTCGCCGACTTCAGATCATTAGACACCATCACCCCAAGGTCTCTCTCCTGCTCCGTGCACATCAGCCTTTCTCCCCCCCTACGCGCATACCCCTTTGAAAATCTACCCTCATATCTACCGGTTCACCTTTATCCATGTTTATTAACCCTTTCAAAAAATGATGCAGATTTGTGAGGCAAGACTTCCCTTGGGTAAATCCGTGCTGACTGTGTTCCATTAAACCATGTCTTTCTATATACTCTGTGATTCTGATCTATAGAACAAATTCCACTATTTTTCCTGGCACTGAAGTCAGGCTCACTGGTCTACAGTCTCCCAGATTGCCCCTGGAGCTCTTCTTACACTGGCCACTCTCCAGTCTTCAGGTACAATGGATGATTTTAATGATAGGTTACAAATTTTAACTAACAGATCTGAAATTTCATTTTTTAGTTCTTTCAGAACCCTGGTATGCATACCATCCAGTTCAGAGGATTTGCTACTCTTTAGTTTGTGAATCTGGCCTACTACATCTTCACAGTGATTTGGTTCAGTTCATTTGACTCATCACCCTTGAAAACCATCTCTGGAACTATCTCCCCAACATCCTTATTAGTAAACACAAAAGCAAAAAATGTGTTTAGTCTTTCTGCGATTGCCTTATCTTCCCTAAGATAAGGCAATCGCAGACAGACTGAAATCGCAGACAGACTGAAAAGACGTACAGACAAAAATAAATTATAACCCTAAATAGAAACAGAGAAACATGATGGCAGAAAAAGTCCATATGACCACCTGCCCAGCTAATTCAGGTTTACAATTCCCATCACTCCCTGCGAGGTCCCCGCTGTTTATCCCATGCTTTCTTGAATTCAGGAACCACTTTTGTCTCCAGTAGCCGGAGTGAAATGTTTCGCTATGATGACGTGTCGTCATTTTACACTTCTGTAGGGTTTATTCTCCTCCCCCCATCAATTATCTCTCTATGATATTATCAATTAGAGATGGGTTGACGAGTTTTCATCTGAGATTACACTCCTAAAATCTGTCCTTAATCAGGGCAGTCACCTTTTTTGCAAGGTTTATTAGATCACATTCCCAGAACATAATTACTAGAAATGGATTGGGAGGTGGAGGGAATGCCATAATCCCAAGTAAGTGGTGGTAAGTGAAGTCACTTGGTTTGTACAGCATGACCAATGTTGCTGTGATTTTTCTCCCCATTGATCTGTAGGAGGTAGGTGGTCAGTTGTTGCAGCCGGGAACTCCCCACTTCATCTTCTTGATACTGTTCTTTTCTATATTCCTCTTCTCTCCCTCTGTATTTTCTATCCAGAAATTCCTTCTCCCTCGTCCTTGACCCCATATTCTCATCTTCCCCCTTTAATGCCAATCCATTTTTCCTCCTCCCCCAATTTTTTTGCCTGTGTTCCTCTTTTCCTCCCCCAATATCTCATTTCCTATATTTCTCTTCCGCCCCCCCCCCCACCCGCTCAGATCAAATACGAGTTCAGCAGATTGGTGGCAGCATGGGAACAGAGTAAGAGTGCATGCACTTGGTACCCATGGTTTCTCTCCCAGCTCATGTTTCCTGTGTAGAGAGAGTGCATGTGAGGAAAGAGAGGGAGGGGAGCTATAGGAATCAGAAGCAATCTGTCTCTGCGCTGAGGCCTCTCTGTTCCTGTTGCTGCCTGGAGGAAAGACCCCATTGCATGTTAGATGGGAGGGATTTTTGCACTCCTGGTAGCCTTACCAGACAAAGCCCGAGAAAGACGTCTTACCTTCATTTCTTCACTACTAAAGAGTAAACATTTTATTTTGTTTATCTAAAGCAAGTATACTGTCACACAGTGGATGACTCTCTAAAGGGGGAGATGGGGTCAGAAGTCACAGAGTTGTGACTCAGTGAAGATTGCCAGATTTCTTGCAGCTGATCCACCTTGCACAGTAATATGGTAACAATTTTTCCCTTCTCTGCTGTATCCAGCCTCCCATCCCAGACCCCAACAACATGCGGGATTTTGTCAGCTACCCAACAGCTGGCAATGAGGGTCTGCATTGCACCATGAAGCGCACAGAAGATGATCCAGAGGTGGGAGGCCCATGCTACACACTCTACCTAGAGTACCTTGGGGGGCTGGTGCCTATCCTGAAAGGACGTCGGATCAGCAAACTGCGCCCTGAATTTGTCATCATGGATCCCAAGACTGATGGAAAAACAGGTAAATGGTAAAATGCTTGGGATGCTACTAGTGTGAAAAAGAGAAGGCCAAAAATGCATTATAGAATTCCTGGTTTTTGGTGGGACAGCACTGCGGGGTGGTATGTCGTATTTCTGATACAAGGACCAGCCTGATTGCTTTGTGGCAATGTTGCAAAACACCCAGGTGTAAATTCTTGGCTCAGGTCTTCCACATCCTAGGCCAAGCGGTGCTAGGGATACTGTAGAGGCAGTGTTCACACACCCTGGAGAGGAGCCGTCCCAGCCACTGCTCAGCGATGACCCCTGGTGGCCAAACACAGCGTGCATATGTATTGGATTCCAGAGGACTGTGGCTGCAATTGCTGGGCAGGGTGTGAAGTAAAGTTATAAAATGGAGGAAAAACCCCCAGGCAGTTGTGAATGAAAACTCATGGTGACGTAATCCAGTAGATGCAGAGTCATATAGATCAGGAACCCCAAAGAAGAAGGAGGAAATTGCCAGGCAAAGAAAAAAAAATCCTGCCATGTTGAAAACTGGTTGTGCATGTGTTGGATTAGGTGTGCAGGAGCTCATACAAGGGCTAACTTTAGGAGAATGCTGTGTAGGTTTGCTTGACCCGTCTTTTAGGCTACTGAGTGAAAACCAACACCAAAACTTATACATAGAAAATTTTTTAATGAAAATTAATTATTTATAAACTAGAACAATCAGGCAAATGTATGCACATATCTCACAAATGGATGGTAGTCACGCAGAATGAATAGTGTGCACATATGTAGTCAGCAATAGATGTACACGCATACCATCCGTTTTGCGCACCTACTTATCCATTCATTAGATATGCGCATACCGCCAAAATAAATGAAACGAATGGAGCAACGAATGCAGAGCCCTAGCAAATAATAGCCTGAATGCAAGCTAGTGTATCGCATGTCAGCGGATATGCTTTGGGTTGAAAATGTAAAGTTTAGACTAATTTATCTTTGTGGTACAGATTTTACAGTTTTGATCAGATTTTCATTCACATTTCTCCATTTTGTGTGTTTGGGGGGGGATATGTCTTACCAGATGAGATCTATGGGAGCAGTTTGATCTCCACAGTGATTGACAGCTGTAACTGCTCTGACTCAAGTGACATTGAACTGAGTGATGACTGGGCTGCCAAGAAATCTCCTAAATTAACAAGAGCTAGCAAATCACCCAAACTGCCCAGGTAATGTGCCTCTTTCCATGCTTCCATTCACCAAACTGCCTAGGCAGCTTGCCCCTACCCCTGTGCTTTGCCACTCATCCTTTGTCTTTAAAGCAGACAAGTAGGGAAAGCATGCAGAGACAAGGCTTCAGGACTGCTTTCCAGCGTAGATGGTGCTCTTGACATGTTTCTGTCCATTCCAGAACAGCTCGTCCCTCCCTCTTCTTTCCCAGCCCGCTGTCGCACTACAGGATATGGAATCGGGGAGAAGGAAATATAAAGCCGCCTCAAAGTTCCTTAACCCCATTCTCTGCTGAATGTGGCAAGGGGGGGGGGGGGTGGTTATCCTACAATCAATCTCTTCCTCTCCATAGTATTACTACACTGATGCATTGCTTAACTTAGAAGACTCTTGCAAACTCAAGCCTTCTGCATGTTTTTCCCTAATTTTTATAAATTAAGACAGGTAGATTCAGAACAAGTGGGTTATGCACCTCTCCCAGCAGTTGGAGACAGAGCAAAGCTGTCATCACAGTATATATACACCCTGCAATGACATCACCCTGCCAGTATTCTCCGTCTCCAGCAGATGGTGAACGTGTATCACTTTTGAGGAGGCTCAGGAGGAATTGCCTTCATCTGATTTTACTAAGCCCGGTTCTTCCCAGCCTGATGCGAGCCTGGATAAAGACGTGTCAGAAGGGGCGCCTGACTTTGAAACTCCCCTAACTGGTTCATCAGTGGGGGAAGGTAAATCAGTGGGTATAGGATAAGGGCTTCCTGGTTTTGGCATGGATCCTTCTGCGTTTTCTTGGGTGGAATTTTTTCAAGGATTGCAGTCTTTTCATCAGGCACAGTCCTCTGTTCCGACCAATCTTGCCAGGTCAGAGTCATAGGTGGTGAACTCCTGCACACCTGTTGCAGCTAAGTGTCGAAATACACCTAGGTCGGTGACCAGTCTTTCCCAAAAGAGACCTGGATAGCACGAATGGTGATGCCAATCCATGGGAGGAATTGTGATGCCAATCCATGGGAGGTGATGCCAATCCATGGGAGGAATTTCCCCATCCATTGGAGGATGGGGAAATTCCTCCGTGATTGGAACCATATCGAACTATGTTGCGGTTCATTCATAGAGTTGAGTTACTGGCTTTGATTTCTCAGACATTAAAGATGCTGAATCCATGTCTTAGCCAAAGAAAGATTTTATTTTGATTTTTTTTGCATAAAGCCTCTTGTGTTTTCCCTATTATGGAGGCCAATCAAGAATTGATTGATCTTAAATGGGGCATCCCAGAAGCTAATTTCAGAGGGGAAGGAGTCTTGGAAGGACCATACCCCCTGGATCCAGCTGTAAGAGAGAATTACACTTTCCAAAAGTGGATGCGCTTGTGTGTGCTGTCACCAAGCGGACAACTATCCCCATTGAGGAAGGAGCGGCCTTGAAGGATGCGCATGATAGGATAATTGAGACAATCCTTAAACAAGCATGTGAAGCAGTGGCAATGACTTTGCAGATAGCTTCTTGTTGTTTCCTGGTGCCTTGTTCCTGATTATTTCTCTCTTAGGAGGTCAGTAAGTCTGGGGTGAATTGCAGGGCAGTGATGGAACCAGCAGTTGCCTTTTTGACAGATGCAAGCTGCAATTTGGTCCACACTTCAGCCAGAGGGGTGACTTCTGTAATAGTGGCCCGGCGTCAGTTATGGCTAAGAAATTGGTCAGCCAATGCAACCTCCAAGTCTTACCTTATGAAGTTACTCTTTAAAGACTCGCTTTTGTTTGGGAGTGAGTTGGAGAAAATGGCCAATAAGTGAGGCGATTCCCTGGTTGCCAGAGGATAAGAAGCAGACGCCTCGCTCCTTTAGCATGAATAGTCTTGCGAGGGGATCCAAATTTTTCGACCCTACAGAAGAGCAGCCTTTCAGAAGACTACCTTTGGGTAGGTCTCAGTCATTTTTTCCCAGATAGCCCAGATGGGGCGCAGGCTTGGGTAGTGGAACTCCTCGAGCCTCCCAATGAAAGTGTGCCAACCCATCCCAGGATAGGGGTCACATCTCTCTTTTATCCGAGGTGGGTCGAAATCACATCAGACCAGTGGACCCTGGAGGCGATACAAGATGGATATGCGCTGGAGTTTCACAGTGTTCCTCTGGACGTGTTCATGGTGTCTCCCTGCCACAGAAGAGGAAGACAGTGAAATGTACATTGTCAAGGCTCCTCAGTCTGAGGGCTGTGATTCCAGTACCCATGTCTCAAGAAAATATGGGCTGATACTCCATTTATTTTGTTGTGCATCTCTAAGGGATCAACTGTCATTTGAGAGTGACTCATTTTCGCATAGAAACCTTGCACTCAGAGAGAATGGCCATGCAGTCAGGAGAGTTTCTGACGTCCTTGGATCTGTCCGAGGCATATCTGTATATTCCCATGCGGCTAGAGCATCAACGTTTTCTGTGATTCACTATTTTGAAACGTGATTATTAGTTTTGAGTGCTGCCTTTTAGTTTGGCCACTGCCCCCAGAGCTTTTTCCAAGGTTATGGTGGAGGTGGCGGCAGAGTTAAGAGAGGATGAGATTTTAGTCCACCTAGACTGTCTGATTCGGACCAAGACTTTGGAAGAGAGCCTCCTGGTGTCATGCAAGGTGATCTTGTTACAGGAACTCGGTTAGGTGGTGATCCTGGCCAAGAGCAGTCTTCAGCCATCTCAGTCGCTAGACTATCTCTGGGTTTGATTCGACACGAAGCAAGTCAGGCTGTTCTTACTGGAGGGTCGTATTCAGAAGTTGATGGTGCGTCTCTTGATGAACACAATACGCTCGACAGTATGGTCCTATCTACAGGTGCTTGAATGGATGGCTACCCTGGAAGTGGTGGTGTGGGCGAGGACACACATGCATCCTCTTCAGCACTGTCTGCTATCTTTGTTGGAGCCCATAGTCTCAGGTCTATTCGATTTGGCTTCACCTGCCAATGGAGGCCTGCACTCACCTGCAGTGGTGGTTAAAATCAGATCATCTGAGAGAGGGAGTTTTCCTAAGATCATGGGACTGGCTGGTACTCACTATAGATGTGAGCCTCCCGGTTTGGGGGCTGACTGTCAGGAGCTGACAATGCAAGGGCGCTGGAGTGCAGAAGAGTCTCTCTGGAGTATCAATTGGCTGGAAACCCATGCACTCTGGTTGGCATGCTTGTGGATCAGCGACTGATTGCAGAGTCAAGCGGTCTGAATAATGTTGGACAGTTTTATGACAGTGACTTTCATCAATTTGGCAGAGAGGAAAAAAGAGCCAACAGGTTTCGCAGGAAATAGCCCAGCTTATGGAATGGATGAAGTATATCTTCAGGAGATCTCAGCCTCCTGACAAGGTAAGAACAGATTTTCTCAGCAGACAGAGTCTGGACCCAAGAGAATGGGAATTGTGAGACAAGCCTTTTCAGCTGATAGTGGATCACTGGGGCCTTCCATTTCTGACCCTGCTGGCGACTTCTCGTACTGCAAAGGTTCCTTGTTTCTTCAGTCGCAGGAGAGATCCAAAGTCCCTGGGCATCGATGCTCTCATGCAGGAGTGGCCAGAGGGCAAGCTGCTGTATGCCTTACGCCTGTGGCCTATGATGATTTGGAAGGTTGAGAGTCACAGGGGGACAGTGCTTTTGGTGGCACCAGATTGGCCTAGGAGACCATGGTATGCAGATCTACAAAGACTCCTGTTAGACTCCCCCCCCCCCTCCCCCACCCTCCAGGTTTCCAGTGCACAGGGGTCTAAGGGGCCTGTTCTTCAAAAGATCTGACTCAATTTTGTCTTACAGTATAGCTCTTGAGAGAGTTTGGTTGCTGAAGTGTGGATAGTTTACTGCAGTGATTGGCACCTTGCTACGAACGAGAACGTTCTCCACTTCCTTAGCCTACATGCGGGTTTAGCGAGTGTTTGAGGCTTGGTGTGAAGATCGAGGGGTTATTCCTCATTCAGTTAAGATACCACTCATTTTGGAATTTTTGCAGGATGGATTGAATAAAGGGTTTAATTCATTGAAAGTACAGGTGGCTGCTTTTGCCTGTTTCAGGGGTCGGGTGAATGGTGGACCTTTGTCTGCTTATCCAGATGTGGCCCATTTCTTGAAAGGAGTGAATCATCTTCATCCTACCTTACAGCCACCGGTGCCCTTGTGGAGTCTTAATCTGGTTTTGGATTTTATCGGGCCCTACTTTTTGACAGATGCCTGCCCTCTTTTTGTGGTTACTGACCTTGAAAACTGTTTCTTGTGGCAATTTGTTCGGCACATAGAATATCCAAACTGCAGGCCTTGTCTTGCCGGGAGCTGTTCCTTCGAATGACTCCGGGGTGATACAGCTGCGCACAGTTCCTTCCTTTTTGCCAAAAGTGGTTTCAGATTTTCACTTGAATCAGTCCATTTCCCTGCCGTTTCTGGATAGGGGAAAAAATGAGGAGACGTATAGTCTGTTACGGCCCTTGGATGTCAAGAGGCATATATCGTGAGGTATTTGGAGGTTTATAAACCTCTCAGGAAGACAGATCGCCTGTTTGTTCTCCATAGTGGAAGTAAGCGCAGGGCAAGCCGGCATCACGGGCTACAATAGCCCGCTGGATTAAGGAGATAGTCACGGCTCGCATGTCGGCTCGCATGTGTATGCTGGTCAGACATTGCCTAGTCAGGTTAGGGCTCAGGCAGTGTCAAGAGTGGAAGTTAGATTGTTGTCTCCCATTGACATTTGCCGAGCTGTGAAGTGATCCTTCTTATTTATTTATTTATTTAACATTTTTATATACCGGCATTCGTAGGACACATCATGTCGGTTCACAATTAACTGAGAAAGGAAATTACATTGAACAAGGGGGTTTAACTGGGAGAAATTGGATAATAATTGGATAATAAAGAACAAGGTAAATAGCGAAGTACAAGAGATAGAGTAAGCAAGCATGGATAACTTAATTGGGACGATATGGATTTAAAATTACATATGAAAACATATTTACAAAGTTGGGGGGAGGGGTGAGGGGAGAGGGAACGGGGGGGGAGAATAGATGAGAAAGAGGAGGTAAAGATAAGAGAGGGATTGATAAGGTAAAGAAGGCGGGGAGGGGGAGGCTGTAGAGGCTAAAGGAGGGGAGAGGGGGGGGGGAGCGGGATGGGGGGAGTGGGAGGGGGGATGGAGGGGGGGAGTTAGGGGGAGCATAGGGTGTGCTGGAAGGGTTACCAGGGTGGGAAAGGTGGGACGGGCTGTGTATAGAAAGCAGGTTCCTGCATGCGTGGGAGGCCTAGGGTTGAGAGGAGTTGGGGTAGGCCTGTTTAAACAGCCATGTTTTTATTCCTTTTTTGAAGTGGCTCAGGGATGGTTCTAGGCGGAGTTTGGCCGGGAGGGAGTTCCAGAGGGAGGGGCCCGCGATAGAGAAGGCTCTTTCCCTGGTGGCGGTGAGGTGCCCAATTTTGAGTGAGGGGGTTTGGAGGGTGCCGGCAAGGGCGTTTCTGGTGGGGCGGTTCGATTGCCGGAATTGAGGCATATCTTCAAGCCAGGGGGAGCTGTTTTTGTATAGGGTGTTATGTAGGATGGTAAGTGTTTTGTATTGGGAACGGAAAGCAATGGGGAGCCAGTGGAGATTTTGTAGTATGGGAGTGATATGATCGGATTTTCTGGTGTTTGTTAGGATACGTGCCATAGCATTTTGGAGGATTTGAAGAGGTTTAATAGTAGAGGCTGGGAGGCCTAAGAAAAGGGCGTTGCAATAATCGAGTTTGGATAACATGGTGGTTTGCATAACGGTGCGGAAATCATGGGCGTGTAGGAGGGGCTTCAGTTTTTTGAGGGTTTGGAGTTTAAAGAAGCCTCCTTTTAGCAGTGATTTAATGTGGGATTTCAAGTTTAGTTGGTTGTCTAGGTAAACTCCTAAGTCTCTGACGCTATGTGGTAGTGATTGAGCTTGTGAGGCATTTTGGATCATATGGTGGATCGAGTCGGAAGATTGATTTGTTAGGATAAGGATTTCAGTTTTGGAGGTGTTGAGTGCAAGGTGGAGATTGGAGAGGAGTGAGTTGATGGAGGTCAGACAAGTTTCCCAGTACTGCAGGGTTTCGTTGAGGGATTTTCGAATGGGAATCAATATTTGTACATCATCTGCGTATAGGAAAAATTTCAGTCCTAGTTTAGAGAGTAAGTGGCAGAGTGGGAGTAAGTAAATATTGAAGAGGGTGGATGATAGGGAGGAGCCTTGTGGGACGCCTTGCGTGAGGGGAATGTGAGCGGATTCGAAGTCATCGAGTTTGACTAAGTACATTCTATGATCTAGGTATGAGGAGAACCACGATAGGGCTGTATTTGATATGCCTATCTCGGATAAGCGTGATACTAGGATTTGATGGTTCACAGTATCAAATGCGGCTGAGATATCTAGGAGGGCAAGGATGTAGGATTCTTACATACGTCTTCCAGGTATTATCTTCTGGATGTGCAGGCCCAGGAGGTTATAGCCTTCGCAAGTGCGCGTTTTGACTGGACTGCAGGCAGCCTCCTACCCTGTTCGGGAGTAGCTTTGGTACATCCCACTTGTTCTGGATCCACCTGTCTAAACACTAACAAATGAGAACTTACCACTTACCTTATTGTTTCCTTTACTTTAGTATAGACAGGTGGATCCACCTTCCTGCCCTTGGCTACCGGCGGGTTGTGCTATTCTCCTCTTGTGTGGCTGCTTGTTCCTGGGGTTACCTGTAAGTGTTAGTCCAGTCCCTAGACTATTCTTAATACGTTCTTTGTCTGGGTTCAGTGCTGAATGCTGGAATGTTTATCTGTTATATATATATATATATATATATATATATACTGTGAAGACAGCTTTGTTCCATCTCCATCTGCTGGTAGAGGTGCATTACCCACTTGTTCTGGAGCCACCTGTTTATACTAAAGAAAAGGAAATTATCAGGTAAGTAAGTAATTTCTCGTTTTTGCTTGTTGCTGGAATTTTCAATAATTTTTTGGCCATGTTGAGACAATTTTGGCGGTTGACCATCACCAAATTCCGTTAAACACTCGTTGGCAGTCTTGCCCCATGTCCTCTCAACCCAGCTTTCACTTCGACCTAATTTTTCAGGCAATCCACTTTTTCGTAAAAAAGGTTGCTCCTCACAAAATGCAATACACTTAATACAGTCAGTCTGAAGCTGTTTTTCAGTATCATACATAAAAAATAAATGTCAGTAATGTGTAAGGGACTGTTCGAAATTGAATGGCTTACAAAATGGTACAAAAATGATATTAGTGGGATAATCCAATGGAGGCAAAGGTTATGCCACACCCAGTACACATTTGTCCCTGCTTGCACAGCTCTAGTTAAATGGTTAAGAAGCATGGAATTATATTTATCAGCAGAATGGAGATCGCATGGTCAGGGGCTGTCCAAGCTTTCCTCACACACTGCCCTGCCCATGTGCCTCAACCCTGTTCTGAAGAGAGTAATGTCTCCATGCCTGTTTCTTAATGTGTAGAATTGTTTGAAGCTAAAATATTGAGGAACAAATGTTACCGCAAGTTGAAAAAGAAAAGCATCCTAGAACAACTGCAGTACTATTTCCATGCAGACATAATATTTCAAATACATGGTTTTTCTGTGTACAGAATTAATATAGAAGCCAGAAAATCTCCAAAGTTGTCTCGAGCTGCCCAGGACATAACGCGATCACCCCGATTGCCAATAAGGAAGACGTCTATTGGTTCTCCCAGCCTGACTCGCAGAGAGTTTCCCTTGGAAGACATCACTCAGGTACAGCTGGGGCCGTGACTGAAGAATTGCGCAGCGTGAAGAGTGTCTTTTATCATAAGAGCATAAGAATTGCTATACTGGGTCAGAGCAAGGGTCCATCAAGCCCAGTGTCCTGTTTCCAGCAAAGGCCAATCCAGGTCTCTCACACACACACCTGCCAGGATCCCAAATAGTAGATGGATCCCATGCGGCTAACTATCCGTGTGGTATTGCAGCCTGGAACTGATTAAGCAAGAGGCAAAGGCTTTCAATAAAAAGGAAGTTCTAGACCAAGGAGTCATGGTATAAAGCGTGAGGCGGGGTAAACTCCGTGATAACTTGAGAAAACATTTCTTAACAGAAAACAGCTTCCCTGAGGAGGCAGTGGGAGCGAAAACAGTAACAATATAAGAGAACCTGGGTGGACGGGGAGAATCTTTAATGGGTAGGATGGTGGTGGTTGCGGCAAAGTCAGAGATTGAGTAGGAGTCGGTATTATCGCAGTAGGCATGGAAGGTGGGTCTTGTGATGTTTATCAGCCGTCATATTCTGCTTCCGAAATGTGAAAGCCTTCTCTTATTCCCCAAAACAAGCAAACAGGGAATTTCTTTATTCCATCATAGTAAAAGGGAGCCCCAGGATAGACATTTCTGGCTGTAGCTACTTCCTCCCCGAAACCTCCGTCACTGGAGGGCTTTTGCTGTGGCTGCTTTCTCATTTTATGTAAAGGCTTAAAGGTGGATTTTTAAAGATGTGCGGATTTTATAACACGAGCCGATGGGTCGCGACTCACACGCATTGGGTGGGGGGGGGGGGTGATTAAAAAAAACAAAACAAAACGCACAGCGACACAAAGGGCCCATTCCCAGTTCCCTCCCAGTCTGCTCCAATTAAGGAGCGGACTGGAAGGGCACTTCCCTAACCCCCTACCTTCTCTGCCTCCATTTTCCCCTCTCCTCCCCCAGCCCTTAAAACCCTTCTTCCTACTTTTTCCTTTTTTTTTTTTTTTTTTTAAATTTTGGAATTTACTTTCCTCTTACGAGATGAAGTAAGTTCCACGCGCTGGCCCACGTTTCCCCGGGACAGGGCCTAATGGCTGCTGTCCCGGCCGGCCCCTGCCCAGACCCCGCCCCTTTTGGTCAGCCGGGCACTTCTGTGCTTCCCGGGAGACAGGCACGCGGCCAGGCCATTTTTTAAAATGTGCTCGGTGCATGCACGGCCCGGCCACGTGCCTATCTCCAGGGATTTGTACGAATGGGGCTTTTAAAATGTAGCCCATAGTGTTTTCTTCTGTTAATGTTCCTAAAACCTCACATTAATGGTGCATAAGTATACACATACTTTAATGTGTTGTGTTTTGTTTTTTAACTTTTTTTTTTAAATAAAACAAAAGGCATAATAGTGGCATCTTACAGATGGAGAAATAAGCATGCACAGGCAGCCCAAACCATGATGTAAAACATTCATCAGGATGGGTGGGTGTGTGTGTGTGTGTAACAGACCTTCCTGCATTACTGCGTGGAATTCGGACGTGTGTGTGTATACGTGCATGCTTATGCATCTATAATGTATGTCTGCTTACAGATAGTTGTGTATCTATGTATGTGTGTGCATGTACATATAGATGCCAGTGCAGAATGCCACTACATATTTTCAAGGCATGCCAGCACAGCAAGCAAATATTTTCAGCCTTTGGGGGGCTTAGCTGTGCTTATCTTCCAGTGAATCCCTCCACTTCCGAGGCAGCAAGGCAGTCTCACGCCCCCACCTCTGCCCATGCCCAGAGGGGAGGAGGCCTCTGGGAAATATTTTATGAGAATTTAAGCCCTGTTTGTGTTTATACGTATCATAGCTGGGAAAGGCAAGCATTAACCATAAAATATGTGAATGCTAGAAGCAGCCTGATAGGCAGCACAGGGACAGCTGCCTTGAGGTGCGGGAGTGTGTGCAGGGCTCTGATATCTGCGCTAAGCTGCATTTTTCTGTATTTGATCATGTCGGCTGGTTCATGGTGATCCTGGGAGCTGAAGGCTTCTTTAAGTCATAAACCCACTTTTGTGGAAGTGAAGAGAGAGGAAAAGCAGGGATGAATTGCAAAATACGTAGATTTAAAACAAAACCCAATTTGTGCCTGTGCTTGTCATGAAAAGTGGCGAAATAGCCAGCAGCTGTACACAGAGGAGGAAACGCATGGAAGATGTGAGATCTCCGTTTTGGTTTTCTTTTCTTAGTGAAGTACACGTGGCTCGGTATTAGCCCTGCTTGTTAGAAATGTTTCATACATAGAGGTTTAATAATAGCAGAATGGAAGCTGAGTAGAAAAATCTGTTTTTGTTTTACAGCAGAACTATCTCGCTCAGGTCACCTCCAACATCTGGGGAACCAAGTTTAAGATTGTAGGCCTGGCTGCTTTTCTACCAGCTAATCTGGGTGCAGGTAAAACTGAAATGAAATACTACTCATCTGTTTCTCTAAAAGTCTGAGACGAAAAAAGCAAAACAAGGCTTCACAGACTACTTTAAAGGAGGCTTCACAAGCAGGAGGAGGAGGAGGGCCGCCCTCAGCTCCCCTGCAATGAGCTTCCTGCCCCCCTTCCTATTTACATTCTCCTTCACCTTTAGCAGGGACAGGGCAGGTGATCTTTAGGAAACGGGTCCTAACCTCTTTTATTTTTTTTATTCTGCTGTTTTGGATTTGTCAGAGTGACTCAGGGTGAACTCCCACGCTCCCTGTCCCCTCGTCTCACCTTCGTGAGCGAGCTCTCGGTTTCATGGCCGGTTTTGCCCTGCCGAGCGAGTGAGTGACTCAGCTGAAAAGCACCAGCGAGGCGTGCAAGATAGCACAGAGCATAAACCGGCAGATTTTTCTTTTTGTTTTATTTAAGCAGGTGGGGGTTAGTAATATATTTAAAGGGCAAGATCCAGTCGCTTGGTGTCCTGTTTTTGCTGATTATCCTTTGAAAGAAAAGTTTACCGTGCTTTGTGTCCTTTCTCTGAAAGTCCACGTGGCAAGCAGCAGTGCGCTCCCTTTATAAAATATATATATGTTGTTTTTTTAATTCCTTAAGCAGCAACTCTTCCATTTTTCTGTTCCCTGGAGAGCAGCTCTCTTGGCAAGTGTCCCAAAATTATTTCACACATGGGCACACAATTGTACAGGATTGGTTTATGCCAGGGGTGGCCAACCTGTGGCTCACTCTTCCTTGTGCAAAGTGTGGCTCTTGCCCTACTGAGCAGCACTGACTGCAGCAAGGAGTGTGTAGAGCAGAGAGAAGCGCCATTCTGCTCCAATCCCCCCTGACATGGCTGCTGCAGAGACAGGATGGAGGGGGCTGCAGTATTGACTTTTTAACTTTCATTTGATATATATTCTGGGTTTTTGGCACTGCTCTACTCCTCCCTGCTTTCAGCAAGCAGCAGCAATGGAGGGGGAGGAGAGGGGAGAGGCTGGAATTAACAGGATAGCAAAAAAAAAAAAAAAGGAGCCTGTCTGCTCCCTGCCCCAGCCCTCCCCATCCTGAGCGCAACTCTCCTGCCTGGAGTAGAGGGCTCTTCTCTGGAGGAAGGGGATGGAGTGTACACTGCCCAAGCCCAGCAGCTCACTCTGCTCCCAAGACTTTGGGGCTCGGCTGATAGCAGGACGCCAGTCAGAGCAGAATGATTTGTGGCAAGGGGAGGATATCCTTGATGAATACTTGGGGGGGGGTGGTGGGGGAAGCAGTGTAAGAGGGGGTGAATGCTTCTGGGGACAGTGCCCTGAAAAGGA
This sequence comes from Rhinatrema bivittatum, assembly GCF_901001135.1. Classification (NCBI taxonomy): domain Eukaryota; kingdom Metazoa; phylum Chordata; class Amphibia; order Gymnophiona; family Rhinatrematidae; genus Rhinatrema; species Rhinatrema bivittatum. The sequence goes on along the minus strand of NC_042617.1, from coordinate 584,579,068 downwards.
GTGAATGTTGTGATTAGTTTGGGGGTGGGGGGGGAGGGGACAGTACAAGGGGGGAGAGATGAGATGGAGGGGTGAGTATTGCTTCCCTCCCAATCTCCTTGAAGTCAGCAATGCAAACGGAACTGTCTGGCACCTTATTCCTTCCCAAGGTTTACGCCGCCACCTGTTCTGCAACACATTGTGAGGGGGCCAGACCCTGGGTGAGAGAGGGCCAGGACATGTAGGAGAAGTGTAGGGGCATGAGAGAGCCAGGGTGCGGCTAATAGGGGTTCAAGAGAACAGGGAAAGCTGAGGGGGCGGGGGGGGGGGGGAGAGGTATCTGTGCAAGAAAGCCCGGGGTGGTGAAAAAACAGAAATTGTGTCAGGGTGGGGCAGAGGTGATGAGGGCATGGGTATAAGAGCCAGAGGGGATGAAGGGGGGGGGGTGGAGGGGAAGATTGGTGATGGAGGGCCATAGGTTGTGAAGGTGGAAAGGAGGAGAGAGAAAGCAAGAGGTGAAGAAAAGGAAGGGGGGCAGAGATGATGATTGGGAGGGGAAGGGTGTGAGAAACATACACAGGGGAGCAGTGAAAGAGGAGGTGAATGCTTCTGGGGGAGTGACTTCAAAAGAGATGGATGTTGGGGAAGTGGAGGGAGGCATGATGGTGGAGGGTTTCTGCAAGGGTGGAGGGTGTATGCGAGAGGCCCAGGGAGGGCACTGGAGGGGAGGGGTCAGAGAGAGAGAGAGAGTAAGAGGGGGTGAAATAAGAGAAGAGAGAGAAAGTGGGGGTAGGGGCAGAGGGAGATACTGGTGCTGGGCAGAGGTGCATATGGGGTGGGGAGGGCGGTGATGGGGCCACTGAGCCTGTGTTGTTCGGGTAGGTGTTAGGGATGTTATATGAGAGACTGCTAAGGACAGAGTAGGGGATTGAGAGAGAGACTGATAGGATAAGAGAGAGAGAGATTGGGCAGAGCATGGTGGCGGGAGAGAGAGATGCTAATCAGAGACAGGAACAAGGTGAAAGAATTGAGACTGTAGGAACAGGGTAGGGGAATTAATAGAGAGACTGATGGAAAGACTGCGAGATGGGCAGGATGGGGTTGAGAAAGACGAGTGGGGAAATTGAGAGACTAGTAGGGGAGGATTGAAAGAGACTCATGAAAACAGGGTGGAAATGAGACACTGGTGGGGAGAGGATGGAGGGATTGAGAGAGAGACGGATGGGGACAGAGTTGGCGGATTGAGAGCCACATATACCCCACTCCTCTGCCGCCAGTCTGTTGAAATTGTGAGGCTCTTTGCTACTGTGTATTCTGCTTCCTTGGCTTTTGCTGGATGAAAGGTTTGGCCACCCCTGGTCTATGCATTGGGCATGATGCCATTTGAGTTGTGCTCAAGGTGATTTGCAAGACTCTTCCAAATATGGCTCTTGGAGAACCGGCAGATGGATTTCTCTGGCAAGCTGCAAGTACAGTTAATATCTAAAAGTCCTAGAAGGAAATGCAAGTACTCGCATATCGGCCGATACAGTAAAAGTCGCGGGAGAGCGGCAAGTGCCCACTCTCCCGGCGCGCACACAGGCCACTCTCCTGTGCATGCGATTTAGCATTCAAACGAGGGCCCACGGTAAAAAGAGGTGTTAGGGACACTAGCGCCTCTTTTTTTTTTGACCGGAGCGGCGGCTGTCAGCGGGTTTGACAGCCGACGCTCAATTTTGCCGGCGTCGGTTCTCGAGCCCGCTGACAGCCACGGGTTCGGAAACCGGACGCCGGCAAAATTGGGTCCGGGTTTCAAGCTTCGGGCTGATTTTAATTTTTATTTATTTTTTATTTTTTTTTTTACTTTCGGGACCTCCAACTTAATATCGCCATGATATTAAGTCAGAGGGTGTACAGAAAAGCAGTTTTTATTGCTTTTCTGTGCACTTACCCGGTGCCCAGAGAAATTAGCGCCTACCTTTGGGTCGGCGCTAATTTCTGAAAGTAAAATGTGCGGCTTGGCTTGGCCTGCTCTCTGGCCAGTTTGTAACCCTAGGAAAGCGCAACGAGTCTGGTCCCCCATCATCATGCCTTTTAACACCTCAGTATAATGATCCTTTATACACAGAAGCTCCGCTCCTCCTCCTCCTCCTCCTCCGTCATGCTAGGAAGCTTTGGGCCAGACTCGCTTCTGAGCTCTAACCCCAGACAGACAGGAGGGAGACCGCCCTCTCATTCAGTTTCCTGTGCAGTCAGTGGGTAAAGCAGTGTGGCTGCCGTGTTAGTCCACTGAAATACATGGAAATAACTTTCTGTTCAGACCCAAGGAAAGGAGAGTGTTAACACCTTAAAGCTAGTCCATCACTGCTCTCTACATTAATGGTGGGGGTGGAAGGGAAATAGAACCAAAGGTTACTAAGAGCCAAGAGAAACAGATAAGTATGAGAGAAAAAAGAAGCGTGAAGCTTGCTGGGCAGACTGGATGGGCCGATTGGTCTTCTTCTGCCGTCATTTCTAGGTTTCTATAAGAAATATATAAAGTTAGTCCAATTTAAAAAAAAAAAAAGGTATCTGCTTATATTTGTGTTCGTTAACATTTATTTCCATTTCTGAACAGCTCTACACAGTCAGGACATGCAGTTCCACAATTAGCAAAGCACATTCCCTCCAGTTAGTTCAGAATAATTCATCTCCCAAGTTGATATCTGGAGACATTCTCCTAAATATACTGCCTTCTGGCTTTAGTTAACACCTCTGTGTGAGACCTCTTACATCTCACTGTAGAAAACAATTATTCATCTTGCTTTTTTAATAAAGCACTTAATTTGTGGGCATTCAGTAGTCAATATTCTAAAACACCATTTAACCTGTATTTAATGTGCGTAGTCCCTGCCTTTATATTTTGTTTTGCCTTCTGCCCCATCATGGCCCGTTTACAGTGAGCACCACTTTCTGTTTTCTAGTGATCTATAAAACCAGCTTGCTGCATCTACAACCCAGGCAAATGACCATCTATCTCCCGGAGGTGCGCAAGATCTCCATGGATTACATTAATTTGCCAGTCTTCAATCCAAATGTGTTCAGTGAAGATGAAGATGATTTACCTGGTGAGGCCATTCCCACCCCCCCTTTATCCTAATCTGCACCCCCATACCCGCCATTGGGATCCAGTGCAGTTCTGTGAGTTACCGCCATTTTGGTGGATTGGCCCAAAATCTGATGGTGCTGTATTTTCCCAGCTCAGAGAGTAATGGTGTGCGTGGTGGTTGATGGGGGCGGGGAATAAAATAAATTGGCATAAACCCTGCTGTGTTGTGCTATGTAACCGCACTGTGGCAACAGACGAGTCTGGTATAGTATTTGTTTTGCAGTGCAAGTTGTTATAAGTACCCAACAATGTGTGTGAGGTTTGGCCTCCTTCTGCCCATGCTGTGCCTCCTCCAGGGAATGGTGTTTAGAATATCCTCTGGAAGAAGCTGCCTGCTGAACAAGATGGGGTTTGTGCCTAGAAAGGAGACTGTAGAAGTACAAAGAAGGGGAGGAAATGGTAGTGGAGAGAGAGGATAGCAATGTTACACAACCATTTCTCTTTCTTTGCAGTAGGACATGAAGGTACCTCCACAGATGCCTGACCTAAATTCAATTGGAAATTGAAGCGCTTATTAAAAAAATAGAGGGAAACCTATATGCTTTCTCTGTTTGCCGATTTTCTGAAATGTATCTCCTAAAAGATTTAATTTAGTGCTGCATTTGCTGATGTGGTCTCTCTCTCTCTCTCTCCATTGGGTTAAGCGGCTTCTGCCACTCTATTCTATTCCCCTTAGAAAACCATATGTTGTCATATAGGTGTAGATCAGATTTCATTCTTCTGAATATTTGAAGAAGTTGCTATCATGTCTGCAGAAGTGCTCGTTTATGCCGATAAGATGCACCCTATTAAAGTAAGACTTCCTGTGTGCTACTTGTTTTCTTCTGATGCAAGATTCAGATTTTTGTCAATGATAATTTTTTTAACAGAAAATATTGAGGAAGCTATAAACATTATTTTATATTATGGTAAGTGAATTTGTAATTTCTGAATTCTTATTATTCTGTTGCAGTAACAGGAGCATCTGGAGTTCCGGACAACAACCCTCCTTGCACTGTAAACATTCCCATCGCTCCAATTCACAGCTCAGCCCAAGCTATGTCGCCCACTCAGAGCATGGGCCTCGTTCAGTCCTTGTTGGCCACTCAGAATGTGCAGCTGGATGTTCTGACTAATCAGTCTGTGCCCGGAGGACCCACAGACCACGCTGGGGACAGCGCCATGCAGTTTCCAGTCCCCAGTCGGTACTCAAACCCAGGGCAGGTCATTTTTGGGGGAGTAGAAATGGGACGTGTGATCCAGGCACCACCTCTCTTGTCCCACCAGCCCCAGAGTGCAGCCCAGATGCCAGTGTTGGATCACCTAGAAAGGGACCATGAGCAGTTGCAAAAGACAAAAACATTTCGGCAGGTGCAGCAGTTCGCAGAAGGCGATGCTGTGGTTTTTGGTGCTGCCCCGGACATACAGATGAGCAAGATGAACCCGCCCCCTCCGTACCCTGGGACCATACCAGCTCCCCCTACTTCTGCTCCTCCACCTCCTCCGCTTCCACAGCCACCTCTGGACCTGTGCCTGAAAAAGGGAGATTTCACCCTTTTCTCAGTGGGGCATTACCAGACTCCTCTAGGCTATGAAAGGATAACAACATTTGACAGCAGTGGGAATGTGGAAGAGGTGTGCCGGCCGCGAACTCAGGCAGTACGTGCTCAGAAAAAATACACCCTGCCGGGTCCTGGCAGCTCTGCCACACTCCGGGTTTCTGGTACAGAAAAGAAAATCCAGCAGCCCTGCACCAGCGCCACACTGAACAGACTCACTATCCCTCGGTACTCCATACCCACCGGGGACCCGCCACCCTACCCTGAGATCGCCAACAATTTGTCCCAAGTCCGAGGTGCTGCACAACGACTGGACAGCAGTATCATTCATGCTACCCTGCGGAGAAACAGTCGGGAGGCGGCTCTCAAAATGGCTCAGCTGATGGACAACCAGAGGGCCACTTTGCAACATCCACCAAAACCCAAGAGCAATGTGGTGGCAGCACAATACCAGCAAAGGGTGCCCACAGCTTTGTATACCTGCAGCCAGTGTAGCAGCAGCAGCAGCAGCAATGGTGTCAGTACTTCCGCCACATGCAGTGTTAGCAACGTTAGATCCGAGGTACCTGCAGGGAACAGCTCACAGCACAGCACCATCATTGTACACTCTGCCAGTACTTCCCCTTCGGCCTCTCAGTCCTCGTACAATTTGCTGAGCCCTGCGGACAGCTGCAGAGACCGGACAGATTATGTCAATTCTGCCTTTACAGAGGATGAAACAATTTCCCATCATACTCACACAGAGAAACTATTGAGACACATCTCTCTCACCGAGGCCAGCATGGGTGTGAAACGCCCACCTCCATACCAGTGGGACCCTGTGGTGAATGAAGAGATCTGGGTTCCTCAGGAAAGGACAGCTCAAAATTCAATGCCCAACCCTCACAAGCCACTGCTGCCGCCGCCTCCTCTTATGCTTAGTCAAACCCAGCATCTGGACATAACTCGTGTGCCATTTGTTTCCCCCAAATCACCAGCCAGTCCCACTGCCACTTTCCAGGTGAGCTATGGACTTCCGTATCCAGGGAGCTACAGCATCCCTCCTGTCCAGACAGTGCAGACCCCTTACTCCCCCAAAGAAGCTTTAGCCCCAACCCAGTTTACACAACAGGAGCCAACAGTTGTGCTCCAGCCAGGCTACCCATCTAACCTCTCCTGTTGCCCATTGCCACCTATGTATCCAGGAAGCAGCACTTGTGCCAGTTTGCAACTGCCACAAATAGCCTTGCACCCATGGAATTCCTACAATGCATGTCCACCTATGCAGGGCACCCAAGGCACTGTGCCCCCAAAGCCACATTTAGCAGTGGAGAAACCTTTTATGCCTCCACCTCCAGCAGAGCCCCAAAGTCAGGTGGGCACAGAGGTAATGGTAGAGACAGCAGACAATTTCCAGGAAGTCCTGTCCCTGACAGAAAGCCCCATACCTCAGCGGGCAGACAAGCTTGTAAAGAAAAACCGTAAGCGGTTGGATAGCCGAGCAGAGGAGGGTAATGTTCAAGCCATCACTGAGGGCAAGGTGAAAAAAGAGGCAAGGACCTTAAGTGACTTCAACTCTCTCATCTCCAGCCCCAGACTGGGAAGGGAAAAGAAAAAGGTGAAGAACCAGAAGGACCAGCTGAAAGTCAAGAAGCTGAACAAGACCAATGAGTTCCAAGACAGTTCAGAGAGCGAGCCAGAGCTTTTCATCAGTGGGGATGAACTGATGAACCAGAGTCAGAGTGGTAAGAAGGGATGGAAGACCAAAAGAAATCTAAGGACAGCCAGTGAGCTGGATGAGTTCAGGTGTCGGAAAGCCAATGAGAAGGAGGATGGAAGGCTGGGAAATCAAGGGTTTGTGTACGTGATGGCTAATAAACAGCCACTGTGGAATGAGGCAACCCAAGTATATCAGTTGGACTTTGGAGGTCGAGTGACGCAGGAGTCAGCAAAAAACTTCCAGATTGAGCTGGAAGGCCGACAGGTATGATTGCAGATTAGTAGTGCTTTCCCCGTTCTCTTCAGTATACAGAAGTTATTAATTGTGTCAATATTAGAATGTACAGTTTTTCACCATAAAAGACTTGCACATTGCATAGAGCTGTCAGAACCAAGGGGTTTATTTAGTAATTATTTTTCTGATCAGACATGAGAATTCTTATTTTGACTAAACTCCTACGTGCAAGAAGAACGCATAGAGTTTCTTCTTGCCAGTGGCAGATGGAGAAATTCATTCTTCATTTTAACTGCAGGGAGTTAAAATGGCCCAATGACGTGATGTCAAGAGGTCCCCCTTAAATGAGAAGCAGCAGGAGAGAGCAGTCTGGTATGGTTAATTACTGCACAACTGCTGTAACTCCCCCATCCCCAATAACTACAAACATAGCTCAGGCTTAGCCACAGATGGGCCTGGATGGGTTCACCAATACTGGAAGAGGCCTGAAGAATGGCCATCGCAGATCCTGTTCCCACTGCAGCTGAAGAAGGGAGAGAGCCACCACAGAATCCCATCCCTATGGTGGTAAAGGAGAGGGTCTGCTAGACCACCGCAGGAGCCCTTCCTCGTGGCGGTCTTGCATCAGACTACTTAGAAATCCATTGAAGAATGCATGCCAAGCCCTACTAGTTGTACTCTTTATTTTCAGTAAGAGTACAACCAGTAGGGTTCAGACCTATATACCTATGGCCCACCCAAAAAATCAGTTCTGGCTACACCACTAAGGGGAAAGTGAGTTAGGTATATCAATTCCTATTCCTGAGAGGCCTGCATGAGACTAGTGGCTAGAAGCTTGAGAGCGTGGTAACTGATGGAGCACAATCGGTGGAACAAAGAGAATACATCTTAAGTATCCATTGACTGATTTCCTACATGCTTTGCTTCCAAGCTGTGTTTTTGCTAGTATAGTGTTAGTGATAGTGGATCATATGCAGTGACACACTGCATTTACAGTTCAGCAAGAGGCTATTAAGACAAGGTGAAATTTGTACTTGCAGATCTATAGACAAGAATTCAAAGAAGGCCTTCTAGAGTATATGCCAACAGCACCTTACAGTAATCCCCTAATTAGTTTGAACAGGAAATAAAGCAGCAACACTAGCTAGATGCTTCAAAAAGTCAACTTTCCTGTTAGATCAACTAAAGTCTTTCATTTTTACTCCTATGTGTTTTATTTTTTTGCAATGAAAGGCATGCTTTCTCTTCTTTTCTCCAACAGCAGCCACCAGATAGTCAGTATTTATCTGGAGTTTTGTGTGCAGAAAATATTCATTCCATGCAAATGAGGACATTAAGCAGTACTTCCTGTTGCAGAGAGACTGCATCTAGCCGGTGCACTTTTTTAGCACTGGAAACTTAACTCCTGGGTCAGGGCTGGAGTTAAGTTTCCAGTGCTATGAGAAAAATAGTAGAAAAGTAAAAATAAGTTTAAAAAAAAAAAAAAGAACTCTTTGGGTAAGTGCCAGCAGCTGCTGCCACTTATCTGGATAATTAATGACTTATCGGGGTAAGCGGCGGCCATCTCATAAGTCAATGCTTCTCTGGCGCAGTTCAGCACTACATAGCCATATAAAGTACTTATTCAGCTAAATAGTGGTGATAACACCAGATCGGATAAATACTGACTATCTAGCAGCTGCTTCCTGCTATCAGATGGATAAATCAGTATTTATCCAGCTAAATGGCGGTAGCCGGTTAGGGATGCCTCCTCTGTTAAGCGCCACGCCATTTTTTATGATGCTTATGGCCATGGAGACAAGAACACTTAGATTTTGGTAGAAAGCATAATTTTTTATTGAACAATATAAGTATTCTTGGGAGATGCTGATGCCATGCCTCTGACAAACCAGTATCTCATCGTATACAGGAAGTGATCCTTCTTTTATAGATAACATTCAATATTGTACAAGGGTGGAAGATTCTAGAGTGCATGACTGCCTTAGAAAATAATTTACATTGGTTGTCATGTCAACAGCATGATAAGATCATCCCTAGTTACCCCTGAGTATTTTTACAAGGTGGGGCCCATTTACCATCACTCTCTAGATAGTCCTTTGTTCTGTTAGAATCTTGCTGGTCAGGGCAATTAACACATCTGATGTTGTGTTTACAAATACTCCTGAGAATAATGCCTCTTATTGTGACAGGATAGCCTGAAGTTCCTGCTGTTGTCTTCTCCTTTTATAACCCTATAATTAGGCATCATAGGCGGAGCCAGGTTGACTGCCTGTCCAGATGTCCTAGGAATTCTGCAAGTCATTCTCAATAAGTCACTTAGAGTTCATACCTAAAACTCTTCATCCTCCCTCTGACCTCACCTTTCCCTGTGTATTCCACTTGATCCCTACTGTGCCCATCCCCCTTTCACCGCCTCACCTTTTTCCACCTATCACGGCAAGGCCAAACTACCATCCCTCTCCGTCTCAGTCACCACCAAGCCTGCCTTGATTTCCAACCTGAATCTACTCTTATATTTTTACGTTCAGCGACAAGACCTCACTCCACCCCTAATGTCATAAATATCTCTTATGCCTTAAATTTATGCATTTCTCAAAATTTGTCCATTACCCCACTAGCACTTGCAACTATTCCTTGCTATCGCTGATTATTTTCTGACTGTGGTTGCTGCTTAATACTCTGACATTTTTGTGATTGCTGTGTTACTCTGTCCCTCCTCAGTTTCTTTAATGGCAAGCAGCTCAAGCCTCCCCATCCCGCGCATCCATTACCCATCCCATAGAGTTCCCCACCCCACCGTCTTCAGCTCTACCACCCAGCGCAAGTCCCTCCTCCCCATCCTTATTTCCCCACTCACCCAACTCCTAGGACTCACTACCCTATCCATCGTGCTATTCAATGCACAGTCCCTATCCAAGAAAACCGTAATCCTGAATGATTTATTAGTCGATTGTAAGCCTGAAATCCGCACGGTCACAGACACATGGCTTAAAGATTCAGATATTGTCCTAAATCAATTTCCTATTATCACTTACGATATTTACTCTATCCTGAGACCCAAGAAACGAGGCGGAGGCCTCCTCTTAGCTGTCAAAAAGCAAATGAATATCAAACCTGTGAAAACTGACGCCCCACCCAACTTTGAGATTGAGCTTTTCAAATCCCAGGAAATCCAGGTCTGCATAGTATATGCACCCCCCGGCCTTCTGGAACTCAACCCGTCCCCCCTTATTGAATTCATCTCCATTAACCTCGATTGTGATGCCCCTGCTATCGTCCTAGGAGACTTCAACCTCCACGTCGGTTTCCCCCTGCTCCCTGTCCTGTGAAGCTTTCCTCAACTCACTTGAAGCCATTGGTTTTACGCAAATCATTTCTTCCCACACACACAAAGCAGGGCACACCTTGGACCTCATCTTTATTAATGCCAGTATCCACTCCACTAAAAAGCCCTCATGTACCCCTGTCCCATGGTCCGACCACGCCATCATTAAATCCTCTTTCCATAAATATACCCATCTCTAACAATCCCACATCCAGCACCTCCATTGTTTTTAGAAAATCGTGCCCCAGCAAGGATCTCATCTCAACCTTTGCCGGATTCTCTTCTAAACTCGACTGCTCCACCCCCGACACGGCCCTTGACTCCTGGAGCACTGTCACCTTAGACATTGCGAACAAACTGTGTCCCATCACCAGACGCGAATTGAAACCGTCTATGAAAAAGCAAAACCCATGGTACTCCTCCGACTTAAGACAAATGAAAAATGAACTCAGGCAACAGGAAAGATCCTGGCGCAAGAACCCCACCCCACAAAAAGCTTCCACCTTCAAATCCTCCTTACATCTCTACAGACTCGCCACTCTGAAAGCTAAATGAGATTTCTACGCCTTAAGAATACACGACTACAAATACAATCCTAAAGCCCTATTTACCTATGTATCCAACCAACCAAGCATACACCCCCTCCTATTCCAGACAATGAAGCCAGTAGTAAATGTGAAGAACTGGCTTCCTATTTTCATAACAAAATTGCAAACATTCTCCTCAGATTTCCCCCTAACCCTCACCCGCTCCCTATAATCATAAGCGCTATCTCTACTCCCGCCATCTTCAACACCCTTGATCTTGTCTCATCCACCAAAATCGCTTCAAACCTCAAGAAAATTAAACCGGCAACACACCCTTCCGATACCATTCCAACCAAAACCCTCCTCACAGTACCTGACACCATTTCCAAACCTATTGCTGACATCATCAACTGTTCCCTTTCATCAGGCTCCGTCCCTGACTCACTCAAGCATGCAGTGGTTAAACCACTGCTCAGAAAATCCTCTTTAGACCCCAAGGACCCTGCTAATTTTCACCCTATCTCTAACCTCCCATTCATCTCAAAAATCATGGAAAAGATCGTCAATTCACAGTTAACGGACTTTCTTGAAACCAATAATATATTTCACTCCTCACAATTCGGCTTCTGCAAATACCTTAACACTGAGACCCTCCTCCTCTCTTTAACCGACCATCTCCTTAGGGGAATGGACCAAGGACATTCTTATATCCTTGCACTGTTGACATTTCGGCGGCCTTCGATACAATAAATCATAATCACCTCCTCTCCCGCCTATCTGACATTGGCCTCTCTGGTTCGGCCCTCAAGTGGTTCACCTCCTATAGAGCCAATAAGCAGTTCTCTGTGAAAATAGGCAATGCTGAATCCACTTACTATGCTCTCTCTCAGGGAGTCCCCCAGGGCTTTTCCCTCTCTTATACCCTATTTAATATCTACCTCACCCCACTTTGCCATCTCCTAACAGAACTCGGCCTCAAATTCTACCTTTATGCTGATGATGTGCAAATCATAATACTTATTCAGGGCTCTCTATCCAACACCCTTGAATTCTGGGGAAATTATCTTGCAGATATCAACACCTTACTCACTAAACTCCATCTGGCTTTAAACACCTCCAAAACAGAACTTCTCCTGATCTCACAACATGACCCTGCCTTCCAGAAAATTCACTCACACCACTGTGCTAGAAACCTTGGGGTTCAGATTGATCAACAATTAAACCTCAAAAAACACATCAATGCTATCCTCAAGGAGGGTTTCTACAAACTCAACGTTATGAAAAAACTGAAACCTCTTCTCCATGCCAGTGACTTTCAAACTGTCATACAGGCCACACTAGCGTCCAAAATGGATTACTGTAACTCCCTCTTTCTTGGCTTACCCTACTCCTCCCTATAACCACTCCAAATGCTGCAGAATGCAGTAGCCAGGTCTATCTCTAACGCACGTAAATATGATCATATCTCCCCTATCCTGAAAGACCTGCACTGGCTCCCTATCCCCTCTCGTATCCTCTTTAAAACCCTCACTACCATCCATAAAGCCATATATACTCACAATTCCAACTGGCTTGCTGAGCCCTTCCGCCTCACATACCCAACTCGGCCATCCAGGATTTCCAAAAAAGGGGCCCTCCATGTGCCCTCCTTAAAGAAAGCGCACCTCACATCCACGAGGGAGCGGGCGCTCTCCTTTGCTGGCCCCACCCACGCATTGGAACGCACTTCCGACCCACCTCAGGCTAGAACCATGCACGACAAAATTCAGATCCCAATTAAAAACCTGGCTTTTCAAACAAGCCTTCCCCAAAACTCTTAGCAGTCCTCATTCTGTGTCATGCTATAATTGTATATGCCCTTTTATATTAACATGTTACATTTGCCTTGTTACTGTTTCTTATCGTTATTAATTACGCCCATTGCAATTGTTCCTTCTTGTCCTGCTTTCCTTTGGTTTGTTGTATCCCCCTCCACGCCCTGTTCTTTGTAATTTCCTTTCTATAGTTCGCTGTAAACCGATATGATGTCCCCACTAATATTGGTATAAAAGTCTCTTTAAATAAATAAAATAAATAAGGCAGGCTAAGAAAACCGAGGATTCTGGGTCATTTTCCTTTCTCCATGTTGGTTTTCTGTTCAGGCACACTCATCGCCTCTCTTCCAGAGTTAAGGTTTAGGTGTGTTGTTTTTTTTTTTTTTTAATTCCCAATGTATTAGCATAGCATTAGCTTACTGCATTAGGAGTTAAAGGAAAAAAAAAATAATTTGGGCACTAAAAATGTTTCTTGAAATCCAGTGCACATTTTCTTAGCACCCAAATTACTGCATCGGCCTGGGGGTGTGGGTCTCCCATTTTTTATTTCTTTGTCGCACGTGTGCTTTTGCGCCAGCCAGTGGGTGTCATTCTTGAGCGATGACGAGGACCCTTCTGTACCCTCTTCCCTCCCCCCACCTTGCATACCCACAGTTGCAGGCCGATTCTGTAAGGTCCGCGGGAAAACAGGCATTCAGTGTTGAGCGGCCACTCTCCCAACGCGTGCTCAGCCACCTCTCCTGGGCACGCGATATCGCTAGGATATTAAGTTGGAGGGTGTACAGAAAAGCAGCATTTTCTGCTCTTGGGCAGGGGTTAATTTCTGAGCGTAAAACGTGCGGATTGGCCATACATTTTTTTTTTTTTTTAGTATCCCAGGTGAATAACTAATAGCCTCATCAACATGATTTGCATGTGATGAGGACGCGCTTTGAAGCACGTTTGATGCTCTGAACCCCTTACTGTATAACGGGTAGTGCACGCGCGTCCAACTAAGGGTAAAGCAGTGCGCTCAGCTGAGCAAGCTTTACGGCCTGTTGGAGGGGCAGTGAATGCTTGAATGTGAATACAGAGCATCCTCAGGTTTTCTAGGCACATTTGAGGATGCACATCCAGGGTTTTGCTATCAATTCATGGACAGAAAAGCACCATGAAAGCTTATATTGTGGGGCAAGTATGAAAACGAAGCTGTGGTCCTCTTGCATTTATTTTCTTTTTTTTCGGTTTTAATGCGTCCATCGCGGCATACCTGGTGTGGTGATAGCGTGCTCCTTTCCTGTTTGCTTATAAAGATGCTTAGTAAACGAAGATGGGCCCCGAGCAAAGTCTCACCCCCCACTGCATTATAAAATTAGTGCATGACCCCTGCATTCTAAATCAAAACATTTCCGCCCGTACATAATAAAAGCAAGAAGTAATTTGGAGTCTAATTATGATAACCTTTATCAAAAGAGCTTGTAGCATGAGGCAGTTTGAGACCTTAAAAGACACAACCCCCAGCCTTGCCTTTGATGCGAGTTCTCCAAAGCTCAGGTGCTGCAGGCTTTTTTTTTTTTTCGTTGGTCCAATTAAAGGTTTCACTAGCTACAGAGACTCCACTTTCCTCAATTCGACTCATTAGGGTTTTGCCCAACAGTATGGAAATTACAATGCAATGGATCCCACATTCACTTCTCTATCTGTTGGCCTAAAATCAAACCTCAATCTGAACCCAGAGCTGAGGACTGTCTCTTCTTGGCCTTGTGGCTGAGAGCCTGTTCAGTGTGGAAGCGAACATCCTGTGGTCTGACCTCATTGGGGATCATTAAGCAGGAGGCTTGAACCTCCAATAAAAAAAAAAAATCTCTCACCTCTGTGGGTAAGTCAAATGTATGATCTGAGTTATAACTTTATGGCTGAGATTGAGAACTCAACCCTACTGAGGACAATAAAATTGATTTGGACCCTGACCAAACAAGGAAGTTTAAAGGTCCCATTAAAAATAGAAAGAAAAAAAAAAAGATGGACTGACAGTTTCATATATTTACCAAGGCAAGGTGCTCTGGCCAGAGGGGAGCGTGTTGACAGTGCATAGCTAGGATAGTCTACAGAATTTCCTTCCTAACAGTAAAGCATATAAGGACTTGCTGGTGGGCAGCAGAGCAAGCTCCTGGTCTCAAGGTGCAGAGAATGACTGATTCTGTAAAATAAACAGTCCTAAACGCCATCTGTGGTGTGGCCACGCATCCCTTCACTTGCCTGAACAGACCTTTCCCCTGCCTTGCTTGTGCTGGGCGGTACGTCACAGCCACCGTGAGCCATGTATGTACGGTTTTCATGTGCTGGGTTGCTGTACAGTTCAGTAACCGGGGGGGGGGGGGGGGGGGGGGGGGGCTGGAATTCCCTCCCACCCTGCTGGCAGTGTCTTTGTGAGGAGGAATCGTGTGTTGATACTTAACGTGTCAGTGATGGGTTTTACTTGGCTGTGTGTGGGAACTCACTGTCTTGTTTCTCCCGCTTCCCGGCCCTCTCCCCAGGTGATGCAGTTTGGAAGAATTGATGGCAATGCCTACATTCTCGACTTTCAATACCCCTTCTCTGCTGTCCAGGCCTTTGCTGTCGCTCTGGCCAACGTGACTCAGCGTTTGAAGTGAAACGGGGGCAGTGACTGGAACAGGAACCCTTGCGTTTCAGGAGGCGAAGAAAAAAACCTCCGTCAGGCCTGCGGAAGACATAGCCGCCAGAGAGAGGAAATTAAAAAAAAAAAAAAAACCACCCCGGACGTGTCGCTGGTTGCCTGGGAAGAAGGCTGGGACCCGTTCTTGCTGTTCCTTCACGCGCGGTGGTGCCGGTGTTTTCAGGGAAAGGGTACAGGCCGAGCCTGTTACGGTGTTAACGGTTGGGGCAGAGTGGTGGGTTGGGCTTGTGGAGGTAGCTCAGCTGTGTTTGCAAAAAAAAACCAACAAAAAAACACTTCTTTTCAGATGAAGACTGCCTTATACATTGTGCTTCTGTTTAAAACCCAAAACAGAACCTGTTACGTTCCCCCTCACCCCCCCCCCCACGCCACCACCTTTTCTGGTCCGGTTTGTACCACAAGAAGGTCAATAGCAGTAGGTGGGGGAAGAACTTTGTTATTTCTCTGGGCACTGCAAGCACCGTGGGAGCGATCAGAAGGCCAGCATTTTAATTTATAAGTACTGATGCATTGAGAAAGAACAGTTACAACAGTAAATGATCAAAAGACACGGTAACACAACGGAAACAAACGTTATTGCCTTTTTTTTGTGCTTTTGCTATTAGGTGGAAATATTTAACAAAAATGCCAGGCCGGGATGAAATGGTGTGCGTTGGGTTTCAGCGGGTCCTTGCTTGTACGGTGCCCCGGAGGACTGCGGGCTGGCTCCAGCCCAGGAGTCTTTCACTGCTCGGAGCTGGCCACCTCCAGCCGCGCACGCGACCCCTCTATCATCTGGGCTGCTTTTGTTTTGTTTTTTTATACTGAAAAAGGCCAAGTCAGCTAAGTCACATTGACCGAGGGGGGGAGGGCGTTCGCTGAGAATAAGCCCCTGGCATAAAGCTACATAAAAAGGTTTGTGTTGAGCAAACATTTTCAAAGATAAGCTGCTGATGGACTCGTGTGGCTTCTTCACTGCACACCCCGCTGGACGGAGCCTAGTTCTGGATGGGGGGGGGGGGGAGTAGCACTGCAAGAAACCAGAAACAGCTACAACAGGATCCACATTTCACCTGAGTCCCCAGGGCGTGTGAACTGCTTGGACAGAAAGTTTAAGTTGGTCGGGAAGCTTTTTTTTGTTTCATCACATGCTTTTCAGTTTTTGTCTGTGTGTTCATCTTCCTTGAATTTGGCATCTGTATTCTTGGAGTACATTTTGCTTTGGAAATCCCAGTTCATTAAGCTTGTGTGAACTCGCGAGTTGAAAGACCACCGCTGTCCCCCGACCCCTTCCATACATTAAGCAGATTTTGATGGAGGCGTTGCCTGATTGCCTCTGTAAAGCCCTAAGAACGTCACTTACGTTTGCACAGGGCCCCCGTTTGGTTACACGCTACAGAGTTTAATTACTGGGAGCAGAAATTTACCACCCCCCAATAACAGCTACCCAAATAATGTTACAGCAGACATCTGCTAAACTGTATTTTTGTCCTTCATATTTGCCTCTCTCTTCAGTCAGTGAATTGCTTTAACACAGGGGTTCTTGCAAGAGATTTTTTTATGGTCTTATATTGTGACCACCAGAAATCACTGATGGGGGATTTTTCATAAAATGCTTAGTGAATGGTGGGAAAAAACATGTTTTTAATTCTTTTTGACTGGGTCCCCACCACACTATCTCCCCTCAGCCACTCTTCACCAGTCTTGCCCCTCCACTCTTTTCCGACAACAGAAATGGCTGTAAAAAAAAAACAAACTGTTGGTTGACCATATTTGAAAAACATTGCTTTAACCATTCACAGGAAAATCTCAAGAAGTGCTCTGCTCAAAAACAGGCCTTTCAAAAGTTTCACTGAAGTTCAGTTCGGTGCCCCAAATGTGGATAAAATACACACGTGATGTTCCTATCCATCAGCATTGATAACTGATGCTAATTCCCTTGTCAGTGCTGATGGTCCAGGAAGGTGAATGACTGGGATAAATTCTCTGATTTGCAGTGAATGCCAGTACTGTTTCTAGCCTGAGAAAAGGGTTCAGTCGGCTAATCAGATCAGCGTGATTACCAGAGGTAAAACAACCTCTGTATCTGGATGCCCAGCTCTGTTCCTCAAGAGCTGCAAACCAGTCAGGAGCTCAGGATATCCCTAACGAATATGCCAGAGAGATTTGCATGTATGCTGAATTGTATGGAAATCTGTTTTCATGCACGGTCATTCTGGGATATCCTGACGGGTTTGTAGCCTCCAGGGTTTGCAGGTGGACATCCCCGCTCTATGTACATTGCGTAGAAAGTTTGAACTGACCCTAGGAAATTGCATCCCATTGTCTAAATGTTACACATGCAACATGTACGTCAAAGTATCTTGCAGTCAGCTACTTGCGTTTTGATAAGGGTGCCCTGAAAACATTGTAAAAGTATGACTGGTAGGAAGTTGGTTGCATTGGTTTGCTTTGTGGAGCCTTGCCTCTCGTTTTAGAGTTCTTACGAAGCTTTTTATGGAATAGGTTCTAATAGTAATTGACAGTTTTCCGAGTAATGGGAACATCTGTTCTCTACCATACACCATCCTCTTCCTAGGGGCGG
Source organism: Rhinatrema bivittatum (assembly GCF_901001135.1). NCBI lineage: Eukaryota > Metazoa > Chordata > Amphibia > Gymnophiona > Rhinatrematidae > Rhinatrema > Rhinatrema bivittatum. Next base: position 584,561,585 of record NC_042617.1, on the reverse strand, counting down.
GCAAGATAGCTCCTGAAAGGAAGAAAAGCAGAATATGCAGTAAATCATGCAATTAAAAAGGGTTCCATGCTCACTTGATTTCAACCATCCTGAAAGTTGCCTTTCCAGTCGGTCTGAACAGTTCCATTTCTGTTCCAACTTTGAAATGTGGGGCTTGTGGTTTTTTTTTCCTTCCAGTGTCTTTGAGCTTGTAGAAGGTTTTTTTTCCTGGGCTTGGGTTGTCCGTGGATTTACAGGACTCTTTGTTTGTTTTCACTTGTGCAATAATCTTTACAATTTAACTTAATACATCTGTCCTGTTATCCGAGAGGCAAGTTTATTTATCTTTAAAACAAGTGATATTTTTGTTACTGTGTGCACCAGTGAGGTACATGCAGTCAGTTCTGTTTGTTATTTATAAAAGTAAAGACAGCATACTTGTAGCTAATGTTTTTAGCAAACTTTTTTCACTGCAAAATCTTGTCAATGTACAGAAAATTTGGGGGTGGGGGGTGGATTGGTGGGGGAGGGAGGTGACGAGTGACATTTTTTGATATTTGAAAAAAAAATTATTTATTAGGCTTTAGAATCTCTGGGCCTGCATTTGACAAGGTTTGTTTTTTTTGGGGGGGGGAGGGAGGGTGTCATTCCTACTCTCATTGCTTGCATCCCTTACTTATACAGAATTTCCTTTCATTTTGTTTAATCATGTCGCTATCACGGTAATAAAAAACAAAAAAAATGAACTGGAGAACTTCTGTTGAATCAAGCCGCTTTATCCTGTGGGGTCCTGTAGGGTCCGGTGGCAGGCAGGCCTTGACATGAACACGCTCTGGCGCACACCTATCAGCTGGGCTTCTGCCTGCTGACCTTTTATAAAGCAGGCCATTTTACCCAGGCGGACAGACGGGCTTAAAAGAAAATTAAAAATGAACTGCAAATTGTGTGCGTAAAGATGGTTCACAAATTATGCATCTGCTGTGTATCTGCAGGTGTCGATTAGGAGTAGAACAGGAAATCCGATGCACACATGCTGCTTTCCTTCCTAGTCATAAATAGCGCCCCCTCCCCTGAGTGCCTCTCTAACCCAGCTGTGAAAGCCCCACCCACTTGCACCTTTGACCACTCTAAGAGAATGGGGAACAATTTTAGAAGAGGGCAATGTACCCCCAGGCAAGTAACCTTACAACATTGTTGGCACTGAGACTCTAAGGAGGTATCACCATGTGGTGTCAAGCCAGTGGATCAGCTCTCACTGCAAAGGCCACTAAAAAAAAAACAACAAAACAACCACCCCAAATCAGATATTGCCTTTATTGTGGATCGTAGACACCATGAGAGATGAGTTGTGGGCAGTAGAGCTGGTGCCACTGTGAGGCTTTAGGCTGTAGTCTGGCCTGTTTGCAGGAGTTGGTGGCTGCCGTGAGAGAGGTGTGCTTGCACTCGGCTGCCCTACTGTTTCTTCATTGTTGGCAGCTTAACAGCGTTAAGGCAACTGGTTTAAGGTTATAAAAACTAAGTCTGCCTGCATTGTTTATATAATAATGAGAACCAACTGTGTTCACAAATTAAGATAGCAAATGACCCAAGCCATGGTGTGGGTGAACATGGTGTGAGTTTTAAAGTTCTATTGGAGAACTGGGCCGCCCTGCAGATATCACCAATATGAAAAAAAAAACCCAAAACGTGTTTTTGTAGCTTACACTTTATTTTGTTTTAAAAGAATCCCTTTCAAGACAGGAAGGTGTAAAACAATAGACAGCTCTATTATTCTGATTGTGTCCAATGGTTTTCTTCCTGTCCTCCTGAATACTGCTTTTCAGCGAGACCTCCACTAAACGTATGCTCTGGGTGAATTAAAAGCGCATAAAACGACCCACTCTGGAATTTTATGTGAAGCAATCTAGTGGCACCAGTACTAAATGCACATATCTAAGGAACTCAATAGCTTACAAATGATCCCATGTCAGAAGAGCGAATCACCCCACCCACCATGTGCTAAATGCATTGAGACTATACACACCAGTAGCCAGAGCCCCTTTTTGACATGGATACCAAACTTCAATTTAAAAAGAAATTGTGGTAGTGCTGGGGGAGTTTTAGAAGCCTATAGGGATTTCTGTAGAAGAGCAGATGCAAAAAGACGCTCAAACACTTCCCCTGTTAACCTGCTTTATTTCTGGTATTTTGTAAAGAAAATGGTTCCTCCCCCCCCCCAAAAAAAATCACATCAGCCTGCATTAATCTAGGCCTCTGAGGATTTCGCTTCACTTCCTTAGGTTGGTTGGCTATGCTCTGTTTATCTTCTGTGCTCCCTCCTATCTCTGTAAACTTCCCTTTACTGTTATTTTACCCCAGATCTTGTTGTTTAATGTAGATAAAATAGTGTTGTGGATTAGCATGGGTATGCATTTGACTGGAAAAAGGGCAATGTTGTTTACTGACAAGTTTCTTTGATTTGAAATTTTCTCTTTTTCATTTTTTTTTTGTTTGCAAGTGTGTTATTCTGGTACTGTAACGGATGATAGTCCTTTGTTTATTTTTTTTTGCTTGCGCAGTCATATGGGTGTGTAATCTCCTGACTTGAGCCACCCCAGCATGATCCTCTCAAGCATTTGAGAAAGCGGAGTACGCTGGTGTGTACTGCAAAATACCTAAAATAGTCTTTTGGAAGTTGTGCTTTCTTTTTTTCTTTTTAAAGAAGGTACTTTCAGACCTGAGTTTGCACTGTAATGACAAGACAACCCTTATCTGCCTCTCCTGTATGTATTTTGTGTGCTAGGTTATTCAGGAGGTCCCAAGGAGCCATACTTGGTTTTCCCTTTCACAATGTGGCTTGTCTGAATTCTTTGATGTTCACACTATATGGTTGGGGCTGACTGATTGCCCTGGTTTGTTTGTTTTTTTTTTTGTTTTTGTTTTTTTTTCTTGATTTCGAATTGTAAGAGTTGTCCAGCTGTTGCTTAATAAAATTTTGCAAAATACAAAATTGGTTGTGTGTGTCACATTCTGCTTATCAATCAGCGTATTATATTTTTTCCAGGTGAAATGACAGATAAAGGCATACTTTGGATATGAATGTCTAATTTTTTTTTTTAATTTAACCTTTTTTTTTTTTTTGCAGTTCTATTTTGTTCCTTGCAATTCCCATTAATAGTACAATAACAGAAAATACAATCATTTCACCTTCTTTCCACCTTTCTTAATGTGTGGAATACATCTGGACTGTGCTTCTAGAATGGTATTTTTTAACAATGACCACGCCTCTTGCACACTTTTTACTTTTGTAGCTGCTCCTTTCAGTTTTTTTCTATTTTTCTCATTTTATCAAAGTTTCCCTTTTGAAAGTTTAGCACGAGAGCCGTGGATTTGCATACTGTTCCTCCTTCCAGTCATTAAATCAAATTTGATCATATTATGATCACTATTGCCAAGCAGCCCCACCACCGTTACCTCTCTCAACAAATCCTGTTCTCCACTGAGAATTAGATCTAAAATTGCTCCCTCTCTTGTCTGTTCCTGAACAAATTGCTCCATAAAGCTATCATTTATTCCATCCATGAACTTTATCTCTCTAGTGTGTCCCGATGATACATTTACCTGATTGAGACGTCTGGTCCATTTTGAATCTGTAGCCTATGGCGGTCAGATAAGTACTGTTTTCTATTTACCTTATAGCAGTGGTTCTCAACCCTGTCCTGGGGACCCCCCAGCCAGTCGGGTTTTCATGATATCCACAATGAATATGCATGAGAGAAAATTTGCATGTTATAGAGGCAGTGCATGCAGATTTTCTCTCATGCATATTCATTGTGGATATCATGAAAACCCGACTGGGTTTTCATGATATCCACAATGATATCCATGATATCTGTCATTGCGATATAATTTGTACCCCGGTATAGCACTGTCCCATTGGTTGTCCTCCTTCCACTATGTCTCTGAGATGCCAATTAAGTCTGTCATCATTCACTGCTATACATTCTAATTCTCGCATCTTACTACTTAGACTTCTGGCATTAGCATACAAACATTTCAAAGTTTGATTTTTGTTTGTATTTTCATTCTGCTTTTTAATTGATAGGGATAAGTTAGAATTTTTTAGCTCGGGAGAGTTTTTAGTTACAGGCACTTGGACTACTTTTTCTTATTATTGGAACCTCACTGTCGGGATGCCCTAATTCTAATGCATCATTAGTATCCTTTGAAGATACCTCTCTCCGAGCCATGCGCTGCTGAGCGACTGTTTGCTTTCCCCTTTGTTCTAGTTTAAAAGCTGCTCTATCTCCTTTTTAAAGGTTAGCGCCAGCAGTCTGGTTCCACCCTGGTTAAGGTGGAGCCCATCCCTTTGGAAGAGACTCCCCCCTTCCCCCAAAAGGTTCCCCAGTTCCTAACAAAACTGAATCTCTCTTCCTTGCACCATTGTCTCATCCACACATTGAGACTCCGGAGCTCTGCCTGCCTCTGGTGACCTGCACGTGGAACAGGGAGCATTTCAGAGAATGCTACCCTGGAGATTCTGGATTTAAGCTGTCTACCTAAGAGCCTAAATTTGGCTTCCAGAACCTCCCTCCCACATTTTCCTATGTTGTTGGTGCCCACATGTACCACGACAGCTGGCTCCTCCCCAGCACTGTCTAAAATCCTATCTAGGTGACGCGTGAGGTCCGCCACCTTCGCACTAGGTAGGCATGTTACCAGGTGATCCTCACGCCCACCAGCCACCCAGCTGTCTACATTCCTAATAATCGAATCACCAACTATGATGGCCGACCTAACCCTTCCCTCCTGGGCTGTAGGCCTTGGGGAGATATCCTCGGTGCAAAAGGACAATGCATCACCTGGAGAGCAGTCCTTTCTAAAGGATCCTTTCCTGCTGTACCATGTTGATGCTCTCCAATCATGAGACCACCTTCCTCCAAGGCAACATGCCTTCAGTGCCCTCTCCGGTAATCAGTCTATACTGCTCTTAATCTCTACTGTAGGATCCTGTTCCAACTCTAAATAAAAGTTCTTATTCACTAATTGGGACTCAATCTACGCCATTGTTTTCAAAATCACAATGCCCCCCCTTATCGGCTGGCTTGATTATTATATCACTGAAAAACATTGATTACAAAATCTAGTAAATTAAATAATCCACTTCCATTCAATTTTTCAAATCTCAATTATCATATGTATATTTTTATTTTCACTTCTTGGACTTTCATAACACCCTGCGGATAGAGAGCGCTATTACTCAATATTTTACCACTTCAGGGTCATCTTTAATCTTCGGTCCAACATTCCATAGTCTTTCTGAATTGTTCTCATTTTTTCAGTTTTATAATGGTGGTAAGCCTTTTCTTAAAAAATCCTAATATATTAGATTTGAAGTAAATATGAACCACATCCCTTTCAGTGAAAATTCGAAGTCCAGAGTGTAGTCCGACATGATCATGTTTCGCGTCTCGCTTCATCAGGAACCCTCCGGTATCGAACTTGGCACTAGGGATTATTTAACTCCTTTATTGCTCTCCTAGAAGAAAAATATTCATATCAACACCACACATTTCTGGGACAGCATACCTTCACTTTGTATATTAGACGCTTACCCTCACGCAACCATCTCATTACTATTACACAGCCCGGGGAATCAACCTCCCCGGATCACCTCTGTATTGGCATTTTATACGTATGCTTACATCTTAACAGGTAATTGGCTCAGCCAAAGTCATCCCAGTCATCTCTGATCATAGCATTGATTACACTCATTCACATGAAGAGAGCCCATTCAATCTCATGATTCAGCCCATTCGGAGAAACTGATTGCAGCTGAAAAATCCAACATTGTACATGTTGCCTCAATTGCTTAACACGATTTCCTCCCTGCCAATGAGAAGGTATAAGTTTCAAAACTGTCCATTCTATGTCTTCAAAACAATGGTGAAATTCATTAAAATGGGCAACTAAAGGGGTCTCCATCTTTCCTGTTTTCAAACAACTTTTATGCTCAATTAATCTAGTCCTGATGAACCGCTTTGTCATCCCCACATAAATCAATTTGCACGGACAAAAAAATCGATACACAGCAAAACTGGATTGGCATGAAACATCACTAGGTAATGTGACCTGTTGGCCAGTGGATAACTTAATCATTGTCACTGGAGAACTCAGTGAACAAAAATCACATTCATCACACTGCTTTTTTTTTTTTTAATATAGTTTTTATTACCTATACATGAATGCTGTGCACACCAGGAGTTTACAAGTCATACAAACAGTGAACATTCGTCAGATAACATCGTATATAAATGTGTCAATCAGAGAAGTGATTATAAAGCAGATAGAACTCCTAGAAAACATTGGTATCCATCCAGTAATATTTTTATATATAGAGAGTAACCTTCCCCTCCCTCCTCCCCCCCAAATCCCCCAACCAACCCTCCCTCCCCTCCCAGGCACTCTATCTGAACACCAGTAAATATGATGACATAGGAAGTATATTAAAAACCATTGAACATAGAATTCCGTTGAATAACGGTATCTCGCAGCTCAAAATGACAATAACAATTAACTTGAGGAAATAAAGTAACCCACAGGAGACCGTGGATGTCAGGGTTACCGTTGGAACCCCACAAATGAGTAGCAACAGACTACCCAGGTGAAGGAACATGTGAAGGAACAGAATGAGGTATTATGCAAAGGATGTCCATTGGGTAATAGTCCAGGTGAGATACAGCGGAGATCACCAATAAGCAGACCACTAAGAGCGGCGTCATCTAACCCTCTCAGCATGGATACACTCCAAACTGACGTGCGAAAACTGGAACTGGTAGTTAGACGAGCTGTGCAGAGATTGGTAGCTAGGGTACTTAAAAGTGATAGGTAAACAGAGAGGACCCTTTCAGTCCCGGCAATAATTGCTTTTGGAGTTCTGGTGATAGGGTGGCAATGTACTCTCCCCATATTTGAAGAAACTGAGTTTTTTGTTTGAGTACGGTAGAGATAGCTGTCAAATACTCCATGTGTACCAGATTATGTAGTTTCTTGGTCCAGAGTGGCAAAAGGTCAAGGTTTTGTCTCAGTCCATAAAGCTAGAATCGAAGCCTTCGTCATTAAGGCCATCTTGTCCACCAATAGCGACTGATGCTGTGAGCTCCAAGCCATTAGATCTGTGGAAGCGCCCAACAACCAAATTTCAGGGGCCATGGGAATTTGCCTTTGTCATAAACTTGATAGAATGTTCCTTACTTCAGTCCAGAAGGTCTGTATACTAGGACAGAACCAAATACCATGTAGAAAGTCCGACAAGGGGTGAGAGCACCGCAAACAATTAGAGGTAGAGACTAATTGCATATAAAAAGCCTGCTGTTGTGCATAATAGGCAAAATGTAACAGCTTATATTGCTTATCCCGAAGTGAAACTTCTTCCACCAGCCTTGGAATTTTTTCAAAACAGGCTTGAAGGTCTTCAATGGAAAGGGATAGAGGCAGAACAGTGTTCCATTTTGTAACCAGGCGAGCAAGGTACAGGTTTGGCTTTAGATCCAAAAGTGCTTTATAGTATTCTGCACATCTATTCCATTTGCCATTTAGGCCCAAAAGCAGGTTGCGGAGCGGGAGAACATGTGACAGAGTTGGATTTTCAAGTAATAATTCCTGTATAAAATGCCGTACTTGTAAAAATCCATAATGATCCTTATTGGAGAGAGAGTATTGAGTCCTCAGTTCTTGAAAGCTTAGCAGGTAGGCTGATCTAGTCCCAGAACTGAAAAGTTGAGCCAGAGTCGTCAGATCTTTCGCTTTCCATGCTGAAAAGAGGGAAGAGCCAAGTCCAGGGCGAAAGCGAGGGCAACCTGTAATTTGTAAACAAGCAGAACTGGTCGCAGGAATTCCCAACTGCCCACAGATAAATCTCCACGCTTTCCGCAAAGGAGAAATTACTTTACTGTGTAACAGATGTTTAGGTATCAAGTCTGCTTGGACATGTAACAGTGAGCTTAGAGACAAGGGCGCCACCCAGTGTTCATAAAATTCCAATGGTGAGGAAAAATGGGATCCAAAAAGCCAATCCCTTATATGGCGTAGTAAACTAGCATAGTTATATAAAGCCAAGTTTGGACATCCTAGGCCCCCCTCCCCCTTAGATTGCATAAGCCGTTCCAGCGGGATACGTGCTCTACGACCTCCCCATATAAATTTACGAATGGCTATATTTATATCAGAGATATCCCGGTGATCCAACCAGATAGGTAACATTTGGAACAGGTAAATCCAACGGGAGATCTCCATCATTTTCAACAATTGGACTTTCCCAGTAAGAGAAAGGGGGAGGTTAGTCCATAATTCAAGGTTTCTTAGCAATTTTTGTTTTAAAGGACCCACGTTAATTGCATACAATCGCTGAGGATCAGCTGGAATTTTCACCCCCAAATATTTTAAATCGGTGGAGACCCATTTCAAAGGGAAGGAGCCTGGCCATTGCAGACTCGGCCTCCCAGTTATATCTAACGCTTCCGACTACTCTGTATTAACCTTCAAGCCAGCAAATTTACCAAATTCAGATTGAATATTCAATACCTGAGGTAGAGCAGAAATCGGGTTCGTTAGGAAAACAAGCATGTCATCCGCAAAAGCAGCAACCGTAAACGTAGTGTGAGAGCTTCCATACCCTTTTATAGTTGGTGAGTTGCCCAGCCTAAGTAAGAGAGGATCCAATGATAGGATATACAAAATTGGGGACAAAGGACATCCCTGTCTCACGCCCCGTTGAATAGGTATGGCGTCCGACAGAGAGTCATTAACTAAAAGGAAGGACTCCGGGGATTGATACAGGAGTCTAATTCCTTCCAGGATAGCCCCCTGCAAGCCAAATCTACGCAATTCGGAGAACATATAATCCCATGAAACTCTGTCTAAGGCTTTTTCCGAATCAAAGCCAATTGCCATAGAGAGGGAGCCAGATTGTCTAGTAGCTTCAATGGCCGAAATAAGTTTTTTTTTGTTTTTTTTTATTAACATTTCCAATAAATTTACAAAGCAATAAACTTTGCACAGAAATAAAGAAAACATTTTTTTAACAAGTTATAATACATATCCATTAGTAATCATTCTTTCTAACTTAGACCACTAAGAGGCTGAAGTTTGGATATGGAAGAATTAAGAAATTAGGAGCTAATACAGCAAAAAAGAAATAACATTGTCTGAAAGTATCTCATGCTTCCTACCCACTATTTTATATACCTAGGTTATGGGACTTAATATCGGAGAGGAGGTTTGAAGAGCTCGTTTCCGGGATTCAAGAAACAACTTTAAATGCTCAGGCAAAAAATATACATATACTTCATTATTTAGTTTCAGTATACACTTGCAAGGAAACTTCAATTGGAACGATGCTCCCATTGATAGGGCCTCTTGCCGTAAGGCAAGAAACCTTTTCCTCCTCTCCTGAGTAGGTTTTGCTAAGTCTGGAAAAACTTGTATAAAACACCCATGAAAATTTACCCTTAGATTTTGAAAGTAACTATGCATAATTAAAGAGATATCTTGCTCATATACACAGGATATTAATAGGGTGGCTCTTTCTATTATTTCTACTACAGAAGATTCAAGAAATTCTGTTAAGTTTCCCAAATTTAATTGGGGCAACTGTTGTTGTTCACTCCTTCCCCCTAAACTTCTAAATGGTAGGAAGTACACCCTATTAAATGATGGATGACTCTCTGGTTTAATTTTCAATACCTCAGTCAGATATCTTCTAAGTGTAACTCTAGGCTGTTCACCTATTATTTTAGGGAAATTAAAGAGTCTAAGGTTTAAACGCCTCAATCGATTTTCCATATACTCCAGCTTTCTGTTCAGAGATGTTTGATCCTGGATGATAATAGACTGCATTTCCAGCCCTTTTTTTGTCTCAGATTCCAGCGTCTGTATCCGAAGTTTATGATCTTCAAACTGAGTATTACTTTCTACTGAAAGAGTATCCAATTTTATTACACCTGCTTCTATTTGTTGGGAACACTTCTGAACTTCAGACCTAAGCTGAACCATTAAGTCCCACAATGAATCTAAAGTGACTACAGACGGCTTCAATTGAATATCCATAATATTTTGAGGAGTAACTCCTATAGCTGTAGATGCTTTATTCTCTTCACTCGTCGCTGTTGTTAAATTCACAGATTCCGTAGATGTACCCTCTGTAGTTATTAATGTGCTCTTTGGCTCATTGATAACAACCACCTTGTTATCGGAAGTCTGTGAAGATGTCAACGAGGCTATCTTCAGGTTTGGGGGGCTAAGTGAAACCTCCCCAGGTGAGAAGGAGGCTCCTTCTCCTATCTCTCCAGCGGGGACTTTTGCCACCTCAATTGGGTAAGAACCTGTGTACTGTGGAATAGTACGTTGACCCGGAGGGATATCAGATACAGAGGGAAGCATTCTGATTTTCCCTTTGCGTTTGGGAGGCATGTCCAGAGGTAAAAATATAAAGAAGAAATAAGTTTAATAACATTTGCTCCCGGGTTTCTCCCCTTCACAAACCCCGTATGATAAGGGGAAATGAGGTCTGGAAGAACGGAGCTGAGACGCTGTGCCAAAATTCGCGCGTAAATCTTTAAGTCGCAATTTAAAAGGGAAATCGGCTGGTATGATGCCGCTTGTAAAGGGTCTTTTCCCAGTTTAGGGAGGATTGTTATAAAGGCCTGATTAAACAGGAAAGCTTCCTCGTTCCCCCACCTCTCCATAAAAACGGCAAAGGGGACCCGCTACCCTGTCTCCTAAAATCTTATAGAAATCCGAGGAAAACCCGTCAGGGCCTGGAGCTTTATGGGCCTTACTACTTTTTATAACCTGGTGCACCTCAGTTTCCAAGATAGGAGCATTTAAACTGCTTAACTGAGAAGAGTTAATTTTGGCAGTTCTAAATGTTGGAAAAATTTTGTTTCATCAACTGAGGAGCCCCTCCTGTGTAGAGCTCTGTATAGAATTATTGAAGAATCCCACAGATCTCAGATGTTTTGGTCACTATCTGACCATTTTTTGCCTTGAGGCTGCTTATGAACGACTTCCTCCGCTTATTAGCTACCAAACAGGCTAGCAACTTCCCCGCCTTATTCCCATATCTATGAAAACCATGCTCCGAGGATTTCAGCGCCTTCTGGGCCCTAGCCTGTAAAAGGGAATTAAAATGTGTAAAGCAAGCCCAATATGCGTCTCTATTAGACTTAGATGGGTTTTGAGCCAAATTGTCCTTTTTCCTTCGCAACTCTTGCTCACATTGTAATATTGAACTTAATAGCTGCTTGCGTTTGCGGATGGTATAGGCTATTATATCGCCTTGTATTACAGCTTTCCCTGTAGCCCAAAATAACAAAGGTTGTGACAAATGTTGATTATTTTGCACAAAGTCATCCCAACATTTCGTTAAATAGTCATGGAAGGCCTTATCCCCGTTTAAGTGCCCAGGGAATCTCCAGATTTTATATGCAGTATCAGCCCCGGAAAATTGAAGCTCAACCCATACTGGTGCGTGGTCGGACACCACAATAGAGCCCAGCTCCGCCTTGCCAGCGTGTGAAAACAGTTTGGTATCAATCAAAACATAGTCAATCCTGGATAGTGAGTCATGTGCCTGGGACACATGAGTGTCGTCACGTGTCCCTGGATGCAATACTCTCCATACATCCAGGAGGCTTAATTTTTTACAAATAGAGTGAATAACCGACTCTTTGGGCACTTTAAAGCTGGCGGGGATGTCAGACTTGTCCAGCTTGGCATCGGCAACACAGTTAAAGTCGCCTGTGAGAATCAAGGACCTTTGTTGATGTTCAAGGAGGATTTGCAATATAGAGGAAAAGAAATCAGTACCAGTCTCATTTGGCGTATAAATGTTACAAAGAGTTAAGGGTTTCCCTTCTAAAGTCCCAATAATAATGATGTATCTGCCTTCGGGGTCTGCAAGTTCCTTGGTAATTAAAATGGGCGTGTTTTTATTAATTAAAATGGCAACCCCTTTTTTCCTCCCGGCAGCCGGGGCGAAGTGACATGTAATGACCCATTCCTTGCATAATTTTTTGCTCTCTAAGGAATTCAAATGAGTTTCTTGCAAGCATGCAATGCTTGTGTTTAAACGAGCTAACTGCTGGAACACCTTTTTCCGTTTTATAGGGTGACCAAGCCCGTCTACATTCCAAGATACAATTTTATAAGGGCCTCCCATTTCTATACCTCACAACCTTTAGAAACAGGCAGATGAACAATGACCATAAAGGAGCAGGAGACTCCCAGCCTCATCTCCCCCCCACACGGTAAATAGGAAAATGCACATTCGTATCCCCATCTTCAACTACCCCGCATCCAATAGCAGTTAACATTTCCCTGTCCTGCACCACAATTCCAATACTAACAGATGAGTACCTTCGAGCTCCCATCCCATCCCACTCCCCCCCTCCCCCTCCCCAATTTCGAGAATACCCGCTCAGGTCGGTGACCTGCGATGAGATCAAGTAAACAATGTGATCTGGGATTAGGGCCCCCCTCCAACACCATCAAGAATCTGGCAGCATAAAACAACAAAATTACAAGTGTCTTCAAGATAGCTCAGTCTGCAATGTTTTAGTGGACTCCGGTGATTCGTATACAGACCATTTACCATCTTTGAAAACTCTGAGCTTTGCCGGGAACTGCATTTGAAAGCGAATGCGTTTCTCAACAAGAAGATTGCATACTGGGGAGAAAGCCCTCCATTGCGCTTGAGACCTTCGCTGAGTAATCGGGTGCCAAGCGAATAACCGATCCCTGATATTGCAGGGTAGGCTTTTTCCGCACTACTTGCAAAATACAGTGTTTGTGATGGAAATTAAGAACATAAGAAGAACATAAGAAAATGCCATACTGGGTCAGACCAAGGGTCCATCAAGCCCAGCATCCTGTTTCCAACAGTGGCCAATCCAGGCCATAAGAACCTGGCAAGTACCCAAAAACTAAGTCTATTCCATGTAACCATTGCTAATGGCAGTGGCTATTCTCTAAATGAATTTAATAGCAGGTAATGGACTTCTCCTCCAAGAACTTATCCAATCCTTTTTTAAACACAGCTATACTAACTGCACGAACCACATTCTCTGGCAACAAATTCCAGAGTTTAATTGTGCGTTGAGTAAAAAAGAACTTTCTCCGATTAGTTTTAAATGTGCCCCATGCTAACTTCATGGAGTGCCCCCTAGTCTTTCTACTATCCGAAAGAGTAAATAACCGATTCACATCTACCCGTTCTAGACCTCTCATGATTTAAAACCTTGATAATTACACTGCGTGGTCTTCCGTCTTGATTCCGAACTGAATCTCTGGCCCCCAATCGGTGCGCCCTCTCTATTTCAAGAGTGTGTTGTAGATCTGGGAGTTCGAGTGCCGAGGGTAGCCATTCTTTCAAGGCAGTGCGCAAGTTTTGGTCTTCCAGCGATTCTGGAATTCCCGTCAAACGAATATTAGATCGTCTGGATCTGTTTTCCAGATCGTCTTTCTTTTCCTGTTGCTCCGCCAAGGCCTTTTCCAAGGTACAAATTCGGTTAGTGAGAGCTAACACGTCGTCCTCTAGGACTCCTGTCCTGCCCTCTACTTGATCGAGTCGTGGTGCAATTTCCATGAGTGAGGACTGTAGGGAGGATAGCTGTTCCGAGAGGCCATTGAATTTGCCATCTAGTGCCACCACGATTGCTTCCTGCAATTCTTGGGTTGTGGGATGTAGTGGAGAAGTTCCTTCCGCGTCCTCTCCTCCACTATTTTTTTGCTGGGTCGCCGCCATCTTGGGATCCAGGCCTCGAGGTCTGTCCTTATCCCTTCTAGTCACTTTCGGCGGCATCCCCGACGGCGATTTCTGCATGTAAGTTGTTATCGACATAGCGTCGTCTAGGTGGTATATTGCCTCTGAAACGCGTTTTTTGCAGTGCGGATGGTGAAGGATTAGGGGCCCTATCCCCGGAGCTCAACCAGTAAGCACCCGGCTGCGCTCACCACATCACGTGATCTCATCACACTGTTTAATAGGTTGAGAAGGTATAGAAAGCTTATTACAGCTTGCATGTACAACATGATCTTTAATATTAGACCCTCTAGTATAGGCAATCCATATTGGATCCTTAAGGGATATATTTCCTGAAGAATATTCCAATGCTTGTGAATAGCCTCAATACCAGGATCTGCTGGTTCAATTCCCCATCTGATGTTCTTTTTAAAAATAAATAATCTCTGTTAGAATAGAGTGCACGATGATATGCTGCCTTTACACAGGACACAGGGTACCTCCTTTGCAAGAACTACTCAGCCATTTGTTTAGTCTGGATTTTAAGTCTGCTTGTTCCGTATATAAATGTCGCAACTGAAGGAACTGACCTACAGGTAAGTTCTTCTTAAAATTAACCAGGTGCAAACTGTCGTAACATAGAAGATTATTTCTCACAGGACAAGCAGGATGGTTGTCCTCACAAATGGGTGACATCGAGGATGGAGCCCAACCACGGAAAACTTCTGTCAAAGTTTCAGGAACTTTGACTGGCCCCTACTGGGCATGCCCAGCACGGCACTAACCCTGCAGCCAGCAGGGGTCTCCCTTCAGTCTTCTTTTTTCCGCGTAGCAGTTGCCACGCGGTTAAGGAGCTCTTACCACATTCCTGACAGGAATCTCTTCAACTTTATTCTTGAAGAAAAAATTGCCCCTCAGGGGTCTCCCTTCTTCAATTTTTACTCCTCGGTACTTCGGTAAGTTTTTTGCCGTTGTTTTTGTCGACTACCGTCGAATTTGGCCCTCGAGGCCTGTTGGCAGTCGACCGTCCCGTGGCTAAATTTTTGGCCTATGGCCATGGTGTCGGGGTTCCGTCGGTGCCCGGACTATACACGTACTATGTCCATCACAGACCCACACAGAGTCTGTGTTTTGTGTTTAGGGAGTGAGCATGATGTCCTGACTTGCACCAAATGTGCCTTAATGACACCAAAAGGTCGCAAAGCTAGAATGGAGAAGATGGGACTCCTTTTCCATGCTCACACTCAGACGCCATCGATTGCATCGACGTCATCGGAACCGGCACCGTCGAAGTCCCATCGCCATCGACAGCCTCCCGGTGACCGTCCGCCATCGACGTCTTCACAGCCATCGACACCTGTCCCTTCCCCCGAAGATCGAGGGGATCGGAAAGACAAACATCGCCATCGACGTCATAAGTCTCGGACCGTCGAGGAATCAAAGTCATCGACCTCCGTGCTGTCCGAGCCTCCGTCGAAGAAGTCTCGACCAGGAGTGGCACCATCCACCCCTGTCTCACAGACACCGAGGCAACCCTCACCCCTCCGGGGTTTGGGAGCCACGATTCCACCGGTGAAGGTGGTCCCTCTGGCTCAGCCTCAGCCTCCCTCTCCCGTAGAGCCGGGTCTTGTTACCCCAGGTCTCCGGGTAGAACTAGACCAGCTGGTCCAGGAGGCCATCGACAAGGCGATGCTACGGTTCCAGACTCCTGCAGCACCGACCCCGGCACCGAGAGTGGAACCGGTCACCGACCTGATTCCAGCAGCACTGGCACCGCTGCTTGCTCGGATGGAAGCGCTTATGAATGCCCTTCCACCGGCAACACCCGGGTCACCGACAGCCTTCTCATCAGGTGGAGAAACACCGTACCGAATTCCCCCTTTGGGGGTAGTTCCATCGGTGCCTTGTCGTCCCTCGCCACCGGTACATTCCTCGGGGGCGATACGCACATCAGCTCCACCGATATTTTCGATGACAGCACCGATTCCTTCGATGCCGACACAGATTCCTTCGATGCCGGCACAGATTCCATCGAGGACATTCTCGATGCCTCCAGTAATTCCTTCGAATCTCTCGGAGCCTCAACCGGGGCCTTCAGGTATACAGCCCCCTCATGGTCCTACAGGTCAGCAGCCTGATCCTTATGACACCTGGGGTGATGATACCTCGACTGACACCGATGATTTGCCTTCACCACCCTCTCCTGCGGAGAGTAGAAAGCGTTCTCCCCCTGAGGACCTCTCTTTCGTAAATTTTGTGAAGGACATGTCAGAGTTGGTCCCTTTTCAGCTTCAATCAGAACAAGATGACAGGCACCAGATGATGGAGTTGCTCCAATTCTTGGATGCCCCTAAAGTCATCACCTCTATTCCAATTCATCAGGTTTTTCTGGACCTTCTCAAAAAGAATTGGGAATCTCCTGGATCTGTTGCTCCAGTGAACAAAAAAGCTGACTCTACCTATCTTGTACAGTCAGCACCTGGCTTTCAGAAACCACAATTAGATCATCACTCTGTTGTGGTAGAATCAGCTCAAAAGAAAACTAAAAGATTAAAGCCACATTCTGCCATACCTCCTACTAAGGAAAATTAATTCCTAGATAGTATAGGTAGGAAAGTATACCAAGGAGCTATGCTAATTTCCAGAATAGCTTCTTATCAATTGTATATGACCCAATACAATAGGGTCATCCTGAAACAGATACAGGAGTACTCAGATGCCTTACCAGAGCAGTTCCAGCCACAGCTTCAGTCCCTACTAAACAAAGGGTTTGAAGCTGGGAAGCATGAAATAAGAACAGCTTATGACATTTTTGATGCTTCCACTAGACTTTCTGCTACGGCCATCTCTGCCAGACGCTGGGCTTGGCTTAAGTCGTCTGACCTTCGCCCGGAAGTTCAGGACAGGCTCTCTGATTTGCCCTGTCTAGGGGATAATTTATTTGGTGAGCAAATTCAGCAAATTGTTGCTGAACTGAAGGATCATCATGAGACACTTAAACAGCTCTCATCTATTCCTTCTGACTTGCCTTCTAAACAACCATTTAAGAAGGACTCAAAAAAGTCATTCTTCCGTCCACGGAAGTATTATCCCCCACTAGCCAAGTCTAGGCCTGCGAGGCCTTACCATAAAACTCAGCCTCGTCAGTCTCGAAAACAAAAACCCACAACAGCTCCACAACCTGGCCCTGCATCGGGTTTTTGACTTTCAATTAGAGAGCAGATGCCAAATCCCTCTTCCAACTATACCAGTAGGAGGTCGGTTAAGCCACTTTCTAGAAAAATGGCAGCATATCACCACAGATCAATGGGTGATAGCGATAATTGCACAGGGTTACCACCTCAACTTCCTGACTCTCCCTTCGGACTCCCCACCCCTGCAGGCATGGAGACTCACCGATCACTCTATTATTCTAGAGCAGGAGGTTTCCCTTCTCCTCCAGTCAAACGCTATAGAACTCGTCCCCCCCCCCCCCCCCCCCCCCCCCCTCACAACAAGGACTAGGGTTCTACTCCAGGTACTTTCTGATCCCAAAAAAGTCAGGAGGACTTCGACCAATCCTGGACCTACGGGCCCTCAACAAGTACCTTCACAAAGAGAAGTTCAAGATGGTAACCCTGGGCTCGCTTCTCCCTCTGCTGCAAAGAGGGGACTGGCTATGCTCTCTAGACCTAAAAGATGCCTATACTCACATTGCGATAA
The DNA here is from genome assembly GCF_901001135.1 of Rhinatrema bivittatum. Lineage (NCBI taxonomy): Eukaryota > Metazoa > Chordata > Amphibia > Gymnophiona > Rhinatrematidae > Rhinatrema > Rhinatrema bivittatum. The sequence continues at coordinate 584,544,124 of NC_042617.1, read as the reverse complement.
CTCAGTCTCATCGCAAATACCTCCGTTTTTTAGTAGGCCAAAATCACTACCAATACCGGGTGCTACCTTTCGGCCTGGCATCCGCACCACGGGTCTTTACCAAATGCCTCGTGATGGTTGCAGCGTTCCTCAGGAAGGAAGGTATCCACGTCTACCCCTACCTGGACGATTGGTTAATCAGGGCCCAACCCAGCAAATCGCTCGGTCCTCCCTGACCCTGACAATTCAAACTCTACTTTCTCTAGGGTTTCTTGTCAATTACGAGAAATCCTTTTTAGTCCCATCTCAAACCTTATCCTTCATTGGGCAGACTTGGACACCTTACAGGCCAAAGCCTTCCTTCCTCATCAACGGGTTCAAATCCTGGTGTCCCTAGCTTGCCAGTTGCAGTCTCAACGCACAGCAACAGCTCGCCAATTCCTCATTCTGCTGGGACACATGGCCTCCTCAGTTTATGTGACTCCCATGGCCCGTCTGGCTATGAGAGTCATGCAATGGACTCTGAGATTGCAATGGACCCAAGCTGTTCAGCCTCTGTCCTCCATTGTTCGCATCACCGATGCACTCCGTCTGTCTCTTGCCTGGTGGACAAATCAATTCAACCTCCTACAGGGCTTGCCCTTTCTTCCACCAGACCCTCAAGTAATCCTCACCACCGACGCTTCCAACATCGGTTGGGGAGCCCATGTAAACAACTTACAAACTCAAGGGTTCTGGTCACCAGAGGAAGCCAAACACCAGATAAATTTCCTGGAACTGCGAGCAATCCGCTATGCTCTCAGAACTTTTCAAGATCTTAATTCAGACGGACAACCAGGTGGCCATGTGGTACATAAACAAGCAGGGAGGCACAGGCTCCTTCCTTCTGTGTCAGGAAGCTGTGCAGATTTGGGCAGAAGCCCTCTCCCGCTCCATGTACCTCAGGGCCACCTACTTGCTGGGAGCAGACAATGTATTGGCAGACCAGCTGAGCCGTGTCTTCCAACCACACGAGTGGTCGCTCGATCCCTTGGTAGCGACCTCTCTGTTTCACAAATGGGGTTATCCCCACATAGACCTCTTTGCGTCCCCTCAGAACCACAAAGTAGACAATTACTGCTCTCTCATTTGGAGCCAGCACTCTCGGCCGAGGGATGCATTCTCCCTCACGTGGACAACCGGTCTGCTCTATGCATTCCCTCCACTTCCTCTTCTGTCGAAGACTCTCGTGAAGCTGCGTCAGGACAGGGGAACTATGATCCTGATAGCACCGCACTGGCCACGCCAAGTGTGGTTTCCCATACTCCAGGATCTCTCCATCCGCAGGCACATTCCTCTGGGAAAGGACCCGCATCTGATCACTCAAAACGACGGATGCCTTCTCCATCCCAACCTCCAAGCCTTGTCCCTGACGGCATGGATGTTGAAAGGTTAGTCCTTCAGCCATTTAACCTTTCGGATTCAGTTTCTCGTGTCCTGATCGCTTCACGAAAGCCTTCCACAAGAAAATCTTATTCCTACAAATGGAAAAGGTATACATCATGGTGCACTTCTCAGTCCCTTGATCCCCTTTCCTGTCCAATCTCTAAATTCTTGGACTATCTCTGCCATCTATCAGAATCAGGTCTAAAGACCTCTTCCATTAGAATGCATGTCAGTGCGGTAGCCGCCTTCCATAAAGGTATCGGGGGTGTCCCTATTTCAGTACAACCCCTTGTAACACGCTTTCTTAAAGGATTGCTCCATTTGAAGCCACCGTTATGTCCTCCGGCCCCATCTTGGGACCTTAATCTGGTTCTTGGTCGTCTTATGAAACCACCTTTCGAACCCCTTTACTCCTGTGACTTAAAATATCTCACATGGAAAGTGTTATTCCTTTTGGCTATCACTTCAGCTCGCAGGGTTAGTGAATTACAGGCCCTAGTTACCTATCCGCCTTACACTAAACTCCTGCAGGACCGGGTGGTGCTCCGCACTCACCCTAAGGTAGTTTCGGAGTTTCATATTAATCAATCCATCATACTACCTATCTTCTTTCCCAGGCCGCACTCCAACTCCGGAGAACAGACTCTGCATACCCTAGACTGTAAACGGGCTCTAGCTTTTTATCTAGACCGTACAGTTGCCCACAGGAAGAGCACTCAATTATTCGTCTCTTTCCATCCTAACAAGTTAGGACAACCTGTGGGTAAGCAGGCTCTTTCCTCCTGGTTGACTGACTGCATCTCCTTCTGCTATCAGCAAGCTGGCATTCCTTTTCAAGACCGTGTTAAAGCACACTCTGTGAGGGCCATGGCGACTTCAGTAGCACACCTTCGATCGGTGCCGCTTCCTGAAATATGCAAGGCTGCAACCTGGAGCTCTCTCCATACATTTGCAGCCCACTATTGTTTGGACAAAGCTGGAAGACAGGATTCCATCTTCGGCCAATCTGTCTTGCGTAACCTTTTTCCAACATGATGTACCAACACCCTTCCACCTTCCCGGTAGGGTGCGGATGCCCTCTCCCAAATTCCACCCCAGTTGTTGTGCCTATTGCACGCCGTTGGGTACATTTGGTGCATGTTCGGACATCCTCAGCTCGGTACTCACCCATTTGTGAGGACAACCATCCTGCTTGTCCTGTGAGAAAGCAAATGTTGCTTACCTGATGTAACAGGTGTTCTCACAGGACAGCAGGATGTTAGTCCTCACGAAACCCGCCCGCCACCCCGCGGTGTTGGGTTCGTTTTTATTTTATTTTTCGGCACTGCCTGTAGCTTTGAAACAAGACTGAAGGGAGACCCCTCCTGGCTGCAGGGTTAGTGCTGTGCTGGGCATGCCCAGTAGGGGCCAGTCAAAGTTCCTGAAACTTTGACAGAAGTTTTCCGTGGTTGGGCTCCATCCTCGATGTCACCCATTTGTGAGGACTAACATCCTGCTGTCCTGTGAGAACACCTGTTACATCAGGTAAGCAACATTTGCTTTTTCATTTTTCTTGTGATATATACTAGTATTTAATCTTGTACCTTGTTTGGTAATTAAAATGTCCAAATATGCTATCTGTTGGCTATGAAAATTAAATGTAAATTTCAAACATATCTAATGAATTGAGCCAAAAATGAAATTCCACCAATGCTGATTCAGGGCCATTCTATACTATGAAAACGTCATCGATGCACCTTTTCCAGCACATTATGTGCTGGTTCCATTGACAATTTTGAATATGTGTTGACTCAAATGCCGTCACAAAAACATTTGCTACATCAGGGGCCATCGCTGCACCCATTGCTGTGCCGCAAATCTGGAGGAAACATTTTTCCTCAAACATAAAGTAATTTCTACTTAAAGCCAGTTGTAATAACTCAACCATATACTGAGAAGGTATCTGTTGTGGAGGAGGACAAGCTTCCAAAACATAAAAAATCACAGAAATTGCTTGATCTTGAGGTATCGCGGCAGGATTGGATTCCTGCTGACGACTGGCCCGGGGATTCGCTGCCCAGGCCGGCCCAGGAGATACCCACGTGGTCTGCCGAGTGCGGCTCTGTCACAGCCGCGCTCTGCAGACCATGTGACTAGAGTGACCGGCCCACTGGGGGATGCCCGATCCCCCGATAGGCCAATCCGCCCCTGTATCACGGTATACAATGATTCAATGTCCATCGTCACTAATAGGCTATCCGTAGGTACAGCTAATATATCAAGAAGCTTACCGCTGAATGAACCTCGATCAACTAACATTGACTCTCTCCTTCCTACCCTCTACCCTCCCCCCCCCCCCCCCCCCCCCCCCCCCCCCCCTTGATCCCTGCTTCCTCAGGAATCATTATGTTAATAATTGCCTACGATTTATCTACAAGGTATACAATAACTGAGGGAGAATAATCAAAAATTGGTTCCCCAATATGCACAATTACCCAAATAAGGAGAACCTTATATCATATAACAAACGTCATTTAAAACACACATTTATTTAAGAAAGACACCACTTGATATAAACCCACATATACAATCACATATTTAAAAACATCACAAACATGAACGTCATATAGGCAGAGAAATATTTATAAATATGATATCATCATAAACATTATAACCTCCAAATAAATTGTGTTAAAGTGCTTCAGAGTGCCAGTTCTCGTAGCTTTCAACTTCACAGATTGTTTCCATTAAATTCTCATAATATTTGAGCTTCACAGTTCTTCTTCAATAATCGCTGCCATAATGAAATTCACTCAAATACTGCCCGTCACCACTCCCGATATCGGGAGTGGTGACGGGCAGTATTTGAGTGAATTTCATTATGGCAGCGATTATTGAAGAACTGTGAAGCTCAAATATTATGAGAATTTAATGGAAACAATCTGTGAAGTTGAAAGCTACGAGAACTGGCACTCTGAAGCACTTTAACACAATTTATTTGGAGGTTATAATGTTTATGATGATATCATATTTATAAATATTTCTCTGCCTATATGACGTTCATGTTTGTGATGTTTTTAAATATGTGATTGTATATGTGGGTTTATATCAAGTGGTAATCGGGAGTGGTGACGGGCAGTATTTGAGTGAATTTCATTATGGCAGCGATTATTGAAGAAGAACTGTGAAGCTCAAATATTATGAGAATTTAATGGAAACAATCTGTGAAGTTGAAAGCTACGAGAACTGGCACTCTGAAGCACTTTAACACAATTTATTTGGAGGTTATAATGTTTATGATGATATCATATTTATAAATATTTCTCTGCCTATATGACGTTCATGTTTGTGATGTTTTTAAATATGTGATTGTATATGTGGGTTTATATCAAGTGGTGTCTTTCTTAAATAAATGTGTGTTTTAAATGACGTTTGTTATATGATATAAGGTTCTCCTTATTTGGGTAATTGTACGATTTATCTACAGCAGATCTCAGCTACCTTTATATGACTCGCAATTATTTTTGTATCTAACTGTTTTTAATACTCTCTAGTTGTATTCGTTTATATATCTTTCCTGTCTTCCAACTCCCATGTTCTTGCTCCCTGTTTAATGTAACTTTACCTTCTGTACATTTGTTAATTGATTTCCCCCAGTTACACTGTAAACCGGTACGATAAGACCTGGTCTTGAGCATCGGTATATTAAAAGAATTTAAATAAATAAAGAAATAAAGAAATTGTAGCATGCTGGAACTATCCTTCACATATGATGGAGCAAATGATACAAATGGTTGTAAGATTTTATCCAGGAAGATGGATACAGGTTCCAGTACTGAATCATTGGCTGACACAATTGGTCTACCCGGAGGGTTGTGTAAGGTTTTATGCATTTTTGGAACAAAGTATAAAACTGGTAACCTGGGATGTTTTCTAATCAAAAATTCTTTCTCTGCATTTGTTAGGTATCCACGTTCATAACCTTTCCCAACCAGTTTCTCCACTTCAGATATAATCTCCTGTGTGGGATCCTTAGTAAGTTCCTTATAGAAACTGGTATTTGACACCTGGCCATGCACTTCTTGTTGATATTGTTGACTACTCATAACCACCATCGCTCCCCCCTTATCGGCGGGCTTAATAACAATAACAGTCCTGTTCTTTAATTGATTAAGAGCCAAGGACTCCATGTGCGACATATTGAAGAATACATGATTCTTCGATTTTTCAATCCTTTGCACATCACGTAGGACTAACTCTTCAAAGGTATTAATGGCAGCACCTCCCGGGGAGCGGTGGACTCCAATTTGATTTCAATTTTACTAAAGATGCATCTGTTGATACCAATGGACACCGAGACAAATCTTCCATTGAAGCTGACGTATGAATTTGAAAAATTCACAGCAAAATTGAAATGAATTATGTGTCAGTGTGGGAATGTAATTCAACCCTTTATTTAAAACTTGTTCCTTGGCTTCAGCTCTTCTACACCCCAAGATGTTAAAGCCTTTTGCTGTTTCTACTGCTCTCCCCCAGAATACAAGCTACACTCTGCAGTCTCCAACGTTCTAGAAGGCAGAGGAAAAAGAAAAAAATTCAGACAAACTCTTACCTTCTGTTGGTTAGGAACTAGCAGGGGGGGACCAGATCCGGGGGGGGGGGGGGGAGAGCAGTGGCAAAGCTGAAGGGCAGGGAAGGGGAGTTTGGCTGGCTTGGGGGTGGGGAGTGAAGTTTGGCTGGCTTGTTTGGAAGGGAGTGGAAGGGAAAGCACTGGAGAGAGAAGAAAGGTGGAAAGGGAAACCGAGCAGGAGACAGCCTCTCTGTCTCCACTGCAAAATGGCAAACCAAAGGCAGCTTGCTCTGGCCAAAAGATCAGGGACTACAGGAAACCATGGTTCCACATCCCGTGGAATGCCACGTTAAAAACAAAGTATTCTAGTTCAACCAATTAAACAGAAGTGTCTTATGACAAAGAACACCAAACTGAGGCAGAAGCAAAGACAGAATCTCCACAGTAGAAACAAGTCACTCTAGCTGGGAACTAATGAGAAGAAAGACAATTAGTAGCCATATTTTTTTTGGAAGGGGGGGAAGGGAAAGCCTTATGTTTAAGTATGGATCAGAAAAATAATAGTGGGGAAAACAAACCATCTCATACCCAGCGGAATTGACATCCTTAAAAGATACATGTTCAGACCAAGATGTTATATAGTCTGAATATTTCAATTCTTCTGGTTCCTGACCATTCCAAAGGATTCCACATTTCTCTTATGGGGTGCTTCTGTGCCTAGGGACATTCCCTTGCAAAATCCTTCTTCCTGCCATATGTTTTGGGCACGTCCACCACGCCGCTGACGGGACGAGGGTTTGGAGGCCCTCGGGTACTGTTGTAGGCGCAAGGAGCGCGGCCACCTCTAGAGCAGATGGTGAGCCCTTGGGCCACGGCGAGACCCAGGGAGGAGCCCCAAGCCACACCATGGGAGGTGAGCCGATGCAGGCATGGAGAGCCAGGCAGCAAATGAAGCAGGAATAAGGAGCAGAGTCTGACCCTCAGCCGGACCTGCACGCCCATGGCAACCAACAACACAATGTTGATTGATGAACGGTCCTCCGACTGTTCCAAGCCCTTTCGGACCTGCCGCTGGGTAACGGCATAGGGCGGCAGGCCGGACAGAGGACGAGGGCAGACAGAGTCCTTGGAACACTGAAGACATCATAGACGAGGGCTGAAGCAAGGACATCATAGACGAGGGCTGAAGCAAGACATCATAGACTAGGGCTGGTAAGGAAGACATGGGCACTGTCCCTCAGGGCGCCCTACTCAGCCCACCCGCAGGACTGAGTCGCGGACTGCGCTGAGAATGGGAGAGCACAGGGAAGAAGCAGGGTACTGCACTCCTGGCAGTCTGAAGCGGGATACTGCAGTCCTGGCAGTCTGAAGCAAGCAGGAACACCAGGAACTGGATCAGGAACAAACATCAAGGCAACATTGGGAGCCAACATCAGGGAAACAGGCAGAGACATCAGAGACGAGGGCTGGTAAGGAAGACGATGGCACTGTCCCTCAGGGCGCCCTACTCAGCCCACTGACACGGGCGAACCCAATGGGCTGGTCGCGGACCACCCTGTCCTACAGCCGCAGGAGCGGGACCAGAGCAGGAAGAGGAGGGTTGCTGCACTCCTGGCAGCCTAAAGCAAGCAGGAACATCTGGAACTGGATCAGGTACAAACATCAGGAACATCTGGAACAGACATCAAGGCAATAGGCAGAGACAGGACAGGGAGCAGTCAAGACAAGCGAGACCACGGAGGACCTGGATCACCAGACAGAACACAGCGATGTGCAAAGCTAATCCGAAGGCAAATAGGAAGTGAAGTGAAAGTCCTTTTATACTGCAGGATGCAGGCAACTTGCCTGGACCGCCCCCTTGCTGGCCCTATAACTGAGGTGAAGTGCCGCAGGCCGGCCCCTAGGGAGAAGGGCGTGGCCGGAACCAGGAAGTCCAAGCAAGCACAAGCAAGCCACAGGCAGGCCTCAAGGACAGCTAGGCCTCCCAGGTCCTGGAGCAATTCCTGGATGGTACACAGGCGAGGCCCTGGCTTCGGAGCGGCCTCCGGAGGAGAAGGTGAGATACCTCCTGTAGCGCAGCAACAGGGGGATCGTAACACATATGGCGATGACTGCTTACAATTCCTGTGCTATATCATTCTCCTCCCCCTCCACTTTTCTATGCTTTGACGAGGACCAAAGCATCCTGCAACATATTTACCGTAGTGCAGCATGTAATCATGTGTACCTTGTCTCCTTTTTTCTTTGCTCTGGGTGTGCTCTTTTCAGAGCAAGAAGGGTATCTATTCACCACTTCTTTTTTTTTTATTTATGCATTTTCAAAACTTTATAATAGATTATAATGGAAATACAGATATATTGCAATATAACATAATACATTGGTTTTTTCATATCATATCTGCTTCTTCAAGAAATATGGGAGAGCTAATAGTAATAAGCGGAAAATAAAAGGAAATAAGGATCATTCAATCCCATATATCATTAGCAATCAGAGGAGACTACTGGGTATTTTCAAATTGCTCCTAGCCAGTCTCTATAGTCACTGGCTGCTGAAGCCGCTCTCGCCGCCGGCTGTCTCCAGGAGGAGGGGAGAGAGGACTGGGGCTGCTCCGAAGCTGTCAGCTCGGGAGATGGACGCGGCCAGGACAGGTGAGTGGGGGCTGGCGGAAAGTTTGGGGGGAGTTAGGGGGTCAGTCAGCCCTGTATCCACTTCCTGGTACCTGTCATTTCAAATGTTATTTGAAATGACAGGTATCAGCGCACCCAGGATACTGTATAGGCACTGTATAGCGCCTATACAGTAAAATGGATTGCGCTTCATGGATGCTTCTTGGACGCGCTTTGGACACGGTTGGCATTTGCATGCCATTTAAATAATGTATCGAGCGGTATGTCATCCGAATTGTGCGTGCTGCAAATGCGGGTGCGCCTGGCACTGCCGCACTCTTTCTACCACGTCCGTACTGTATCGGCCCGTAAGTAATTCTGACTTGACTTAAACTTTTGCTGGAACGCCTCAACTTTTTCCAGGCGACCTTCACACTTTTCCACATTTGTTTTATTTGATACTACTGAGTTCTCCAAATTTAAAAAACGCTGTTGAACATTCAAAGTATTCTGAGTCAGGTTAACAATAGCCTTTTCCAGTGATTTAATTGCTGTCCAGAGTGAGCCAAGGGTGATCTCTGCTGGATCTTGAGGCAAAATTAAATCCTCCTCTGGTCTGGGCTCTCCTTCTCCCCCCATAGCCTGGTCTCCTCTCCTCGCAACTTCAGAAATCAAACCAGGCAAATCATCGGGACTCTGTCACCACAAGGGAACCTCCAAGTCCCGTTAAACTCATGTGTTGCGGCGGGGAGGGAGTACTAGGAGCACCGGGGCTCAATGATATTGCCTCGGCCAGCAGAGCCGACTCCCGCTCCGACTCGGAGAGAGAGGCCCTCTCCTCCGACGTCATCCCAGGCGTCGACGGAAAGAAGGACGAAATCTGTGGCTGAGTTGTTATGGGCACTGGAGATGATATAAGTATCTCCCTTACCCTGGCCTTCCTCTTTGTGTGCGGCATGATCCAGAATGAAAATCTAGGGATATTGTATACTATTCACCACTTCTAACAGGGATGATGACACTGGTGACTCTGAGGTCTCTGGGAGGAGTGATGGGTTTCTTTCCAATCCTTTCCCATTGCAAAGAGCTTCTTAATGTATTGCACCTTTTGTAACTATTCTTACTGTCTGAGATTTCTCCATCGCCTTAGGGTAGGAGATCAAAGGGGAGATCACCTCAGTTTGCTTTGATCTAACATTCCCTGAAACTCTTGTGGTCTTTCTGAGGTGAGAGGCCATCATATGAGGTTGTTTCTCCTTATTTGATCTTACCCCTTTGGAAATCTCTTTTGTTTCCTTTTTTTAATTTTGTAATTTGTCTTTTGGGGAAAGACTAAAAACATTCCTCGGATATTTTGCTGCTCTGCTGGCATGACAGCGAAACTGCCCCTGAGGAACTCAGGGGTTCTGAGATCCTGCCAGGTTCAGGTGTCCCAGTGACCACACCAATAGCTGTTACAGGCTGCGGAGTCATGGCTCCTTTCTGGAGTTTAGAAGCCTCAGAAGCAGGGAGGGGCGAGGCGGGCATTCTGGCCTCAGGATACCACCACCTGGTGTTTCCTGGCTGGCGGCAATAATATCTGGCGATGTCTGCAACGTAATAAACTTTGTAGGGGTGGTCCAGGAAAAAGATTCTGAGCCACCTCTTCACTTCCTGCTTTCCTCCCGCCAGCCAGATGATAACCCAGCATGTGAAAGATTTTAGGTGCCTTAACTCCATCTCCCTGTGTCCCATGGGAATTCTGGAGGTCTCCAACATTATCTCCTCCAGGGTTCTTGGGTGCGGCCGCAGCACATCATCCGGGGATGTAGGGTGGCACATTCGACAGTACCACCCTTGTCCCAGGCTCCTTCAGGGGTTTAAGGCGCTGAACTGTGCCTCCGATTTGAATGTCCTCTCTCTTTGCCTTTTCTGTTGCAGTCTTGGAGGCGAAGAGGAGAACGGCTTCCCCACTTGCCTTTATGGCTGCTAATAAGGCTTTTGGGCCTACCAGTTTAGCTGCAGCAGAGGCTTACTGATGGATATTTAAGCCTGGCAGCACGTTGAAACAGCGGTTCAACATGGGTCGGAGGGTAGAAACAGGCAGGCTACACCCTGGGAGAGTTCCCTTTCCTGCCAAGACAAGATAACATATTCTGCCAGCCTCTGCTGTCTGGTGAGTTCTTCCTCTGAGTGAGGGATGCTAACCTAGCAACCTCTGGTTGCTGTTTGTCAGTTACATTTTTATTCTTTTGTGTTTTTTACTGGCCTTCATCTACTAATTCACCCTGTTTGGGTGGGATGCTGGTTCTTCCTATTGGTGTACCAGCTGTTCCCAGTGGTATTCCACTGGTGTGGGGTGAGTTTGCCCTGAAGGAAAAGACCTCATCAGGAGCTAAGATTGCTCCAGACAACTAGAAGGAGGAAGGTGTCTGTTATCCAAGGATGGACCCAAAACACAAAAAGGAAGTTGATCTATCAAAGCCGTGAGGTAACAAAAAAAAAAAAAATAGGGATAGACCTCAAATCCTTCAAATGATCTTTATTGTATAAATAACAATTTTTCAACAAAAGCCCGACTCAGGCTGAGTTTTGCCAAAGGGCTGCTTCAGGGGCTGCAAAATGTCAAATAAAATAATTAAACAACAATTAGTAACCATGTATGTATGTGTACATGAGATCCTAAATTATTTAAAATAAAATAAAAACGATAATACAAAGACATCTCAAAGGTGAATAAAAGCAAATAATAATCACATAAATACTAAAAATTAAGACAGGCAAATGACCTGTGCGTGTGCTTAAACATTTAGATAGCATTGACTGGCGTTAGTATAAACAGGAGGCACATAAACATGAATTAAAAATTGAATACCTGTGTTGGCAATATAACTGTCATATAGAATAATGTGAGTTTGAGCCAAATGTCTGGTGGTATCCTTAAAATAATAAAAATTGCATAAATATGTAAATCAGATTGTAAAGAGTCTACTTGTTTTATGTTCAAATATATATATTCTTACTTTTGTTAAATGTATAATGCTTATTTAATCCTGTTAAATGTATAACGCTCCGGCGTAAGTTCCTGTTCATTGTACACCGACGTGATATCTTTGATGAGCGGCGGTATATAAAAAACTATAAATAAATAAATAAATAAATGATTATATTAAAAAAGAATCTAAATATGTTTACCTGGACCACTCGCATAAAGCTCACTGAGATATCTCTCAGTTTATTATTAAATCTATGGTAAATATAAAATATATTAATCCTAGCAAAAATTAAATATTCTTCATATAAATGAAAAAATATACATAAAAATAATAAAAATAAAGATTGCGCTGACAAGACCATTTAGTCATATTATCAAAATTGTTGATAGTGACATTTTTGGTAGAATTTTGTAGCACAAATGTACTTACAACATAAACTTTAGAAGTCACAATAAATCAATAGATACGTGCTGTGTGGTGCAATAAAAACGATTATATTGAACGATATCATTAAATAATCTTCTTGAGATAAATTTATACAAGTGCAAAAATGATTAAAAAAAAAAAAAAGTTGGTTGATTTTAATATATGGACAGAAAGTAAAACATGTAGGACACCGGAGCACTGCTGCAACAGAGCCGTGAGGAAAATTGTTCTTAATGAGACTTTTTTTTATATTTAAAACTGCTTACGAGGAAGTTCGGCTAGAAGATAAAATAATTATTTACTGTCCATACTTACATTTAAAGGTGATACAGTAAAATGTATGTGCTTCCGAAGACCATAATCTATGTAAGGGATAGTATACTTCGCATCAGGTCTTATTTCATTCCTTTGCATAGAAAAATGGAGGCACGCGATGTCAGCGATTTAAAACACAGAGTATGGCGCCAAAGGGTAAATCAATCATTCTAAGGGGGCGGGGTCAGAGACAGGTCTTACAAATCGGCGCCAGGAGATATGTCAATCATCTCAACAGAGCGGAGTAGGCAGTTGTTAATTCTTAATATCCTGAATAACATGTATGACACAATCTCAACCATAAGCAGCACTTAAAATTTACTTTTCAAAATCGGGTACTTCACCATTCCAACATAAAACTTAAACCACAATTTATCTAATTTATATGCGCTACAGACAGTTATCTTTAAATAATACATATATCTTTAGTATTCAATCGTTAGAGGGAAATACGTTATGATTACTTTTATTTAGACTTAATGCACCTAACAAATCGAACTATATCATAAAATCTCTATTCAATTACAAACAGCAATACCAGGATAACCATAGGAATAATAATCATACTATTAATGGACTAGCTGCTATACTGTAAATTCTATACCAAAATTAATAATTTTTCGTGTCACATAGGTTCCACTAAATGATAGATATTTTTGGATCTATGTTACTTTTAAAATAACTCGTAATCATCATAAAAGATTGATTTTGATCTTAGAAAAAATTACCTAATACGATTTAAACAAAATGTAAACTTTTAATAAATTACACATAAAAATGCTTACTTAAACAATTGGAATATGTTTATCTTATTGATCAAATAAATCTAACTAGTCAAACACTTTATTGGATTCAAATAACATACAGAATAATTGTATTTAAAAAAACTAAGAAAGGTGATGTATATTTTTTAATTTGGCAGAGTCAGCTAATCATGCACCTTATTTAACTTGAATAGAGAGTATGGTACATATAATCTATAAAACTTAAAAAGATGTTAGATAAAAAATGAATATTAGCACTGATTAAAAAATGACTGTATAAAAATTGCCATTAAATACCAAATTAGAGAAAAGAACGCAATTGTATTAAATAAGGATACCTCTGCAAAAAGCTGAATAATTTGATTAATCCAGTATATAAAAATAAAATTATAATTGCAAGTGGTATCAGTACCCACTTAGCAAATTAAATAATGCTTAATTTATAACTGCATAATATCGATAACCAAAATTAAATTATTAATGCTACTTATAAAAACACTGAGAGGTCTTCCATATTAGGTGCTAATACCCAAGAAAGAGATCTAGGCGTCATAGTGGATAACACATTGAAATCGTCGGTTCAGTGTGCTGTGGCAGTCAAAAAAGCAAACAGAATATTGGGAATTATTAGAAAGGGAATGGTGAATAAAACAGAAAATGTCATAATGCCTCTGTATCACTCCATGGTGAGACCGCACCTTGAATACTGTGCGCAATTCTGGTCGCCACATCTCAAAAAAGATATAATTGCGATGGAGAAGGTACAGAGAAGGGCTACCAAAATGATAAGGGAAATGGAACAGCTCCCCTATGAGGAAAGGCTAAAGATGTTAGGACTTTTCAGCTTGGAGAAGAGACAGCTGAGGGGGGATATGATAGAGGTGTTTAAAATCATGAGAGGTCTAGAATAGGTAGATGTGAATCGGTTATTTACGCTTTCGGATAATAGAAAGACTAGGGGGCACTCCATGAAGTTACATGTAGCACATTTAAAACTAATCGGAGAAAGTTTTTTTTTTCACTCAACGCAATTAAACTCTGGAATTTGTTGCCAGAGGATGTGGTTAATGCAGTTAGTATAGCTGTGTTTAAAAAAAGGCTTGGATAAGTTCTTCGGGGAGAAGTCCAATACCTGTTATTAATTAAGTTCACTTAGAGAATAGCCACTGCCATTAGCAACGGTAACATGGAATAGACTTACTTTTTGGGTATTTGCCAGGTTCTTATGGCCTGGATTGGCCACTGTTGGAAACAGGATGCTGGGCTTGATGGACCCTTGGTCTGACCCAGCATGGCAATTTCTTATGTTCTTATGTTCAAACCATGTGGCGCCATGGTATTAAATTCATAAATAAATCGTTGCTCTAGTCTCAATAATAAATTTATCAAGATTTCCTCCTCTCCAGCTTAATGTTGGCTGCTGTAACACACAAAACTTATAATCATTACATTTGTAATTAGCAAATACTGAATGTTCCACTAGTGGCTTAGCCTCCACTCTTCTATTGATGTTACTCCCATGTTCTATTATTCTTTTGTGTAAAGGCCTAATTCTTTTTCCAATATACATTTTATCGTATGGACAAACCACTGCGTAAATGACTCCAGCACTTTTGCAATTGGTAAATTTTTTTAGTTTAAAACCTCTATTTGAACCTCGAATTTTGACCTGTTCTACTTTCATATTAATAATACAAACTGAACAGTTGACCACACGGTTGATGCCCAGGGGTTCTTAAGTCTTTCATTTGTTTCTGATGTAAGGCTGATGGGGAATTTGTGCGTTTATTGGCAATCAGTAGACCCTTATCTTTAAATGTGGGAATAAGTTGCATAACAGACCAATGTTTCTTCGATATGGAGACAATTTTGTGTGACGTGTATAGGTGATAGGTCATAATATTTTTTTAATTGTTTTTTTGTCTTTCACCTTTAACAATTCTTTTCTATTTAGCTTTTCTACTCTTTTGTATCCATCCCCAACATATCTTTCTGGATAATTTCCTTCTGTAAATCTTTGTTTCATTTCTATTGATCTCTTATTGAAAATATAGTCATCTGCACAAATCCTCCTTAATCTTAAAAATTGTGAGTACGGTAAATTTTTTAGTAATCTGTTATGACAGCTATTGTAATATAAAAGTTTATTGGTATCTGTTGGTTTTCTATAAATCAAACAACCAGAACAAGAGAGGGAAAAGGATCAATCGTCCAATTCACAACTTTAACTGAATCATAGGCAGATGACAATATCATACAAATCTTTGCTTAGAAGTCTCAATCTGCGGCCTCTCGCCTCTCAATGGGCCGCAAGCCTTAATCAGCTTACCAAAGCAGCATATAATGTTTAATCATTTATCGTCATCTGCTCATGTCAGTATTTAATCTAATTAGAGTGTAATAATTTTACCACAATTTTATTTCCAACCTACCCTAAAAAAGGTTATAAATATGAACCAAAAACTATACTTCCCACCAACATTAAAATCTTGAAAAATTCCCAAAATTCAAAAATTTGTTGAAAAAGAGATACTTAGCCGATGCCTTGTAGAATGTCACATTAACGCATTCCCGACACGAATCATGTTTCGGTTGCCGAAAGCAACCTTCTTCAGGGGATAACACTCAACAATATTTTACATGAAGCGGCCAAATTTCTTCAATCTCTCCTAAAGACAAACACAACACATTAAAGATTAAAAAGTGCACTCATGTCCAGTTATACAAACCCACAGATATCCAATTAAACCAGGATTAATCCATACCTAACATGTATCTCAGAAAGAAGAGCTTACCCGGACAAACTGTGTCTCAGCTATTGTTTTCAAAAAATGGCGCCACGGCGTCTCTGACTCACACCCGATACCACATCCTTTTAAATCCTGCAAATACCTTATACGTCACCGGAAACCAACGCTAACCAGGCAATGAGAAAACTACAAATCCCATAATCAAGAAGTCGAAAAAGAAACACCACTTCCCAAAAAAACTCTTACGCTACCCATTCACATCAAAACATAACCAGTCTGTACTGTCAAGTAAAATTAAAACACAAACCAGTCAATCTCTCTGTTCAATCCCTTAGGGGCCACGGTGTCGAAATAATAAATCCATTTCTGCTCCCTTCGCAGGAGATAGTTGTCAAAATCCCCTCCTCTATTACTAGGTGTCAGCTGTTCAATAACCGCAAATCGTAATGAATCAAACAAGTGTCCATTTTCTAAACAGTGTTGCACTACGGGTGCTTCTACCCTTTGCCTAGCGATAGCACTCTTATGTTCAATCATATGGGTTTTTAAATTGCGTTTGGTTTTTCCAATGTATAATAAAGGACACTGGCACCACAACCCATAGATTACCCCTTTCGATTGACAATCCGTATATGCTTTGAATTTAAATTTACCTTTTGCAAAAAAAGGGAGAAACTCTCCTGAGAACGATTGGTTACAAACACTACACTTATTACAAGGAAAATGACCCTTAGATTCTCCACTATCAACTGTGATGCTTGAAAATTCATCAGAAATGTCAGAACATACCATCAAGTCTCTTAAGTTTTTATTGCGCTTAAATGCAAAGCGAGGAACTTGCTGCAACTCTGTATGTAAACTTAACACATGCCAATATTTCTTGATGATATTCTGAACAGAGTATATCTGCGATGAATATGGAAGTACACAAATGATATTTTCAGAGGCTGACCGATCTTGTGATTGCAAAAACAACAGATCGCGGTTCACCCACCTGGCACGTTTGTAAGCCTTTTTAATGATTGTTTGGGGATAACCTCTCTGTAGGAAATTAAACATCAATTGCTTCGCCTGTAGTTTATAATCTGCCAAATCAGAACAAAGTCTTCTAAGACGTAAAAATTGGCCATAAGGCAAATTTGATTTTAGATGATATGGATGGCAGCTTTCGAATCGGAGTAAAGTATTCTTATCAGTGGTTTTACGGTACAGGGAAAAAGTAAAACCAGTAGTATGTAGAGAGATGGAAATGTCCAAATAAGCAATACAGGATTTGTCAAATGTATAGGTGAATTTAATGTTTCTATCACAAAGGTTTAACCATCCCATAAAGGATTCAAACATATCTTCATCACCCTCCCATACCACCAGTATATCATCAATATATCGTCGCCAGAATTTTACCCGGCCGACGAAGGGATTTCCCGGTAAAAATCTCTTCTCAAAATCCCCCATATATAGGTTGGCGATGTCTGGAGCCATCGCAGCGCCCATAGCGACCCCTCTGCGTTGTAAAAAATAATCATCACCAAATTTGAAGAAATTGTTCTTCAAAGAAATATCAGCTAACGCTGAAATAAATGATGATGGAGTCCTTGAGATTACTTCATTCAATTTCAATCTCACTATACCCGATGCCTCTTCCTGCGGGATGCTGGTATAAAGAGACACCACATCTATCGTGGCTAATGCCAACCCTGAACCCGGGAATAAAGAACGTGTATGCATGTCCAATTGTCTCATCAGGTCCGATGAATCTCGAACATATGAGGGCACCTGTTTTACCAAAGGTGCAAGGAACTTGTCCACAAAAATCGATAAGGGCTCGAGCAATGAGCCCCTTGATGAAACAATCGGTCTACCCGGAGGTTTTACAAGTTGTTTATGAATTTTGGGCAACAGGTATAGTACAGGCATCTTCGGAAAATCCACTGTCAGAAATCTCTGCTCTTTCAAAGTTATCCAACTTTTGCGAGCACCCAATTCTATAAGAGAATCAATCTCCAATTTAATTGCAGCCGTAGGATCTGCAGATAATTTTGAATAATATTCAAAATCCCCCAACTGGCGAATAGCCTCCTCACGATAATCTGTAACATTCATAACCACTATTGCCCCACCTTTGTCGGCGGATTTTATCAAAATGGAATCGTTATTTCTCAAATCTTTGATCGCTTGACGCTCATCACCAGTTAAGTTAGACAACTTGTCAGCCCGCATAGATCTCCTAAGATTATGTAAATCTTTAATAACAAGATCTCGAAAAGTGGCAATTGAAGGATCCATAGGGCCGGGTGGACACCACCTCGATTTGGGCACCACTACCGAAGTGTCTGTATTGGTTTCAATGATGGTAGAAAAATGAACCCGTAACCAGAGACGTCTGATAAACTGATGTACATAAGTCTCAATCTCAAAAAAATCCAGATTTACAGTAGGCACAAAAGAGAGCCCCTTTTCCAATAATGAAATTTGAGAATTGGACAAATCAATAGAAGATAAATTCACCACAATAGATTCATCTAATCCCGTTCCTGTTGAGACCGGGTGACCGGCCGATTTGACGTTGCATTGATATTGGCTCTGTTGCTTCGGTATCCAGGATTGAAGTTTTTTGAATCTTGAAATCTAACGCGTCTGTTCCTAGTTTTGTTATTCATGTTAGAATTAGACACTTCTTCCCCCGAAGAATCCGATGAAGATGAACTGGAATTGTCAAAAGTTTTTACATTAGAATTTCTGTCCCTCTTATAATTTGGCCGCATCCAAAAATAGACAAATCCTTTAGAATAATCTTTTTCATCACGGATAAATTTATCCAATTTGGTTTGTTTGATCTGAGCCGTAAATGTATCAATAGTTTGATCAATCTCAGTGACCTTGTTAGTAAATTCTTGAATGGCCATGTTGATCTTATTAGCCTCCAATAACTGAGAAATCTCTATTTTAATAGCATCACCAGTACTCTTGGCTTGTTCAATAATAGCCAACATCAAGTCTAACGAGCATTTGTTTAAAATGTTATTCCACTTTTGTAGAAAAGCTGGGTCTTCAGTGTATAGTAAAGGTTCCTTTTTAATTCTCAAACCACGCGGTATCCTCTGAACCCGACAATACTCGATCAATGTCTGGCCATGCATTTCAGTGCGGACCAATCGTTTTTTTAAATTGAGAATCTGTGTCCATGTCTCTCCTTGCGGTATGTCCTCAACCGGAATAGTAAAAAAGGCAGGGGTCTGTAAAACTTCTTGTAGGTGCACATGTGAGAAGCTAAACACATCCTGCCAATTGGATGCCATATTAAATATTAAATGTTAAAATGCCTCAAAATAATCGATGAATAATCAATAATGTCAGTATAAATGTCAGTATAAATGTCAGTATAAAACCTACCATTATTAAATGTTGTTTGAATATCTAAAAAACGGAATTTTGTAATATAAAAGTTTATTGGTATCTGTTGGTTTTCTATAAATGTCAGTATAAAACCTACCATTATTAAATGTTGTTTGAATATCTAAAAAACCATTATTAAATGTTGTTTGAATATCTAAAAAACGGAATATCTAAAAAGTTCATTGTAATCCTGAGATGGTTATTGAAGGTATTTAGCCATTTAAAAAAATTATTTAGAACATCTGTATCGCCCTTCCAAACTAAAAAGATATAGTCTATCTCTTCCATAAAATAATGTCTGCTTATTGGTGATCTACCAAAAACATTTTTTCAAATCTTCCCACGTATAGATTTGCTATAGATGGGGCCATTGCTGATCCCATAGCCACACCTTTGGTTTGTGTAAAAAAAAAAAAAAAAAAGTTTTTATTAAGAGAAAAAATTCTTTTTAAGAGCCAATTCAGCAAGGTCTAGTAAAAATTGATTTGGTATTCGTCTGTGTAGTGCATAATGAAAGATGATATTCTATAATCTCTAAGGCCGCCATCTGCGGAATATTGGTGTAAAGTGACTCTTTGTCTAATGTCACTAGTAGGATCTCATCTTGTACATTATTAAAATCGTCCAATATGGTCATAAAATGTGAGGAGTCTCTGATGTATAATGGGATCACCGGAATGTATGATTAAAAAAAAAAAATAGCAAAGCCGAGAGGGATTCAAGTGAAGAACCAATTGCTGAAATAATCGGTCTTCCTGGGGGGGGGGGGGGGGGGGGGAGTAGTTAGTGATTTATGGATTTTGGGTAAAGTATAAATTGTCGGCATAATTGGGTGATCTACTTTTAAAAATTCTACTTCCTTATTAGTTAAAAATCCTTTGTCTCTTGCAACTGTCAGCATGTTGTCAATCTCTTTTATTTTAATCGGATCACTGTCTAATTTAGAGTAAAAAGAGTGATCAGACAGTTGTTTTTCTATTTCTGCTATGTAATTAACCCGTTCCATAATAACCAAGGACCCTCCTTTATCAGCCTGTTTAATTACTATGTTTGTATCGTTCTTAAGGTTGTTGATCACCATTCTTTCCCCTTTCGTCAAATTGTTTAAAAAAAAAACCTTTTCTGAGTTCTAATTTTGACAAATCATTTAGAATTAATGCTTCATATGTTTGGATAATAGGGTTGTTTACACCTGTAGGGACCCATGTGCTTGGTCGTTTAATTACAGAAATATCCTGTTTATGTCCTGTGTTAGAAAAAAAGATCAATTATTTTTAATTTTCTTGTAAATTTAAATAATTCTACTCGGGTCTGAAAAGCGTTATAGGAGGGCATGGGGACAAAGGAAAGACCTTTATTAAGCACTTTCATTTTCTCTGCAGTAAGTTGTCTTGAGGAGATATCGACATTATTAGGCGTATCCTTTTTTAATAAGGATTGAGGAACCCCCCCCCCCTGCCTCTCTCTCTGCCCCCTCCCATTTTTTGTTATATGTATCATCTCTCTCTGATTTTTTCCTCCAAATGTTTCCTAAGTGTGATACATGAGCATCTTGTGATCCACCTAGATTACTTGGTTTATTATTAATGGTGTCTGTGAACAGCGATGCTGATGGATCAATATCATCTGTAATACTGCGTATTTGTTTTGCATTTCTATCTCTTGTGGGACTTTCATGAATTTTTTTTTTATAATTTAAAGTTTTATTGTTTTGGATGTCAATTATACATAAACATAATGAGGTAGATTTTAAAAAATTGCGCGATCGCGTACTTTTGTTCGCGCACCAGGCGCGAAAAAAAGTACGCTGGATTTTTATAAGATACGCGCATAGCCACTCGTATCTTATAAAATCCGGGGTCGGCGCGCGCAAGGCTGCGCAAAATCGGCAGCCTGCGCGCGCCAAGCCGCGCAGGCTGCCTCCGTTCCCTCCCCCCCCCCCCCCCCGCACCTTCCCTTCCCCTACCTAACCCCCACCCCCCGGCCCTATCTAACACCCCCCCAACTTTGTGCGCGCCGGCCGGCTGCCCCACTCCGTGCTCCGGTCCTGGGGGCTGGTCCGGAGGCCGCGGCCACGCCCCCGGAACGCCCCCGGATCGAAATCATGCCCGCATTGCCGCCCCCGAAATGCTGTGTCATTTTAGACACGCCCCTTTTAGAAAGCCCCGGGACTTACGCGCGTCCCGGGGCTCTGCGCATGCCGGCGGCCTATGCAAAATAGGCGCGCACAGGGCATTTAAAATCCGCCCCAATGTGCACGCAGGCACAAAATTCTTAAAACTGCAAACGGAAATATATCCAAACTCTGCTCCTGGGAGCACTCTTTGGCATGATGTCTGCCAGGTTTTGGAGAAGAGGAATGCAGAGGGTCCAAAAAATTAAATAAGGAGAAGAACGGATTGCAGGGGAGGAGTGTGGGAAGGGAAAAGGATAAAAAATCTGAAATATGGCTTTAAATGGCAGCCAAAGAATTGAGGGATAGAAAGACAGGAAGACATTTTAGCCGGTGCTATTTTCTTGGTTCTTGCTTGTTTTTGCAAGCCTTAGCATGGACAGTAAGGGGAAGGACTCTTAAAATTAAGAAAGGGCTTACTTCAGCTTGCTAATTGGGGGTGGGGAACACACCCAGGGGAAGGAATTGGACTCTCCAACGAGAGGAAAAAACTGGAGAAAGCAAAACAGGTGCAAAGGGAACACAAGCCAGGGGGCAAGTAAAGGAACCAACAAACAAAATGGTGGTTGAAACTGGGCAATGAACTCAGACCAGGAAAGGGGCTTCCACTCCAAAATTCAGACCAAAAAATAGCCCTTAGTGTCTATCACTCTCCCCCTTGTTCCAAGCCCCACCTGCAGCTTTCACTGTTCTAGAGGGCAGGGAAACAAAATCAAACTCTCACCCTCCACTGCTACAAAACAGCAGGGACCCCCCCCCCCCCCCCCCGGGAAGAGCAGCAGCAAAAACCCAAAAGCAGAGAGGGGGGAAGGCAGGAAAGCCCAGGCGACCCGCATGGGGAAGGGAAGGGAGTTAGGCTAGTTTGTCTGGAGGGAGGGAAGGAAGGAGAAAAGCAGCAGGAGAGAGAAGGTGGTGGGGAAAAGGGAAACGGAGCAGTATCCTCCTCATGGCCCAAGCAGGAGACTCAGCTCCCTGTCTCCAATGCAGCTCAGGAGGCCTAGCTGTCCCCCATTGGTCAGCCATTCCACTGCCAGCCAATAGGCTGCAGAGAGAGGAAGGAGTGATTGCTGGGAGATAGCAATTTGGAGCAGGGGAGGCGGGAGTAGTAACAAGCAGACAGAAGCACATGTCGTTACTGCCTTCCCCCACTGCCCTGCAGCATGGATTCACAGAAGTATAATATTTATTTATTTATTTATTTATTTCTTTTGTATACCGACATTCGATCGAGATATCACATCGGTTTCCAGATAACAGGTTGAATAGGGCGGGATCTGCCCTATTTTACATTTAACAAGATAACAATTAAAGTATTGCAGTAAAAACATTGTAACATATGAATACAAAAGAATGTGTGTATAAATTTGTAGCATATATCCTATATACAATATATACAGTATGACTTGGTTAGGATTAGATCTGGTGTCAGAGGCTATGGGGGTTTGGGGGGGAAAAGGAGGGGGTGGTTGTGAGGGGGGGAGTTATGCGGTAGTGCATGTTAGGAGTCATGTGGGAAGGTTTTCAAGAACATGCATTTGAGGAGTTTGGGAATCCGGAGGAGTTTGGGAATCCGGAGGAAAGGCTTTCAAGAACAGCCATGTTTTTAGCTGTTTTTTAAAGACTTGTGGTGAGGGTTTGTTTCTGAGATGTGTGGGGAGGGAGTTCCATAGGGTAGGGCCAGCTATTGAAATGGCTCGTTTGCGTGTTGTAATGAGGTGAGCATTTTTGAGATTTGGGATGGAGAGGAGACCTGTGTTGGAGGATCTGAGATTTCTTTGTGTGGTGTATGGTCGGATAGTATTGTTTAGCCAGACCATTTTGTTGTTGTTTATTTTTTTGTGTATAAGGGTGAGGGTTTTATACTGGATTCTTTGTGTGATGGGCAGCCAGTGGAGATCTTTGAGAGTGGGTGTGATAATAGTGGGGGTGCTCAAGCATTCACAGAGCTGGCGCCTATGGCCCCCCTCAGGTTTCTTTCTGCTGCCAAGTGAGAGGGGCTGCACAAGAAGAATCCCCCCAACTGCACCCGTGTGTAAGAGGGTCAGAGTGGGGGGGGGGGGTGTTACGTTAGCACCTCTGGGATAAATGATCCAAATGCCCCGATCCTCTCTTCTAGGGGTCTCTGTGGTTCTCACCCCACACCTGGGAACAGTGTACAGCACAAAAAACACCACTTTACTGTAAACATTAACTTTTTTTTACTATGAAGAGGTACGCAGAACAATACAGAAATGATAAAGCAAAAGAAGGGGAAATAATTATTAATAGCACGCATCCATAAGCCTGACAATCACAAATTGGCCAAATATTTGTCTAGTAAATTAAGCAACCTGCCCAGTCAACCAGGGCTATGAGCAACTTGACTTATCAGTAGCAGTCTGTGGATTCTCCTGTTCAGACTGACCTCTGGCAAACCTTATGGTTACCCAAAACCTTAAGGGTAAATGTCCTACCAGTGCTCAAAATAAATGGTGTACTGTTACTTTCATTAGTCCCCAGTCCAAGGAGTGTATATATACCAAAAAAAGGAAAATCACAAGAACGTTGGGCACGAGTATCAGTAAGAAAGTGGTTGTTAAATCATAAACTATGCAGGCTGTATAAGTTTAGAATGCATTCTAAACTCTGAGAAAACTCCAGTCTTATAGAGGCTCCCAAAACAGAGGAAACAAGCTCTTTCCCTGCCCTGATGCAGGGATTTAGAAAGTCTGGGCAGGTAGAAAACAGCAGGGGTTTATCTTGCAGCTCCCTGATGGCAACTGTCTGGGGCCCAGAAAGACAGCGGGAATCGCTGTACTGCTCCTGCGGGAGGAGGACGTAGACTCTCCTTCTGCTGTGCTCTGTCTCCTGGTAGCCATGGGTGAAGGGCAAGGAGGGATCCTAGCCCAAGCACAGCTCTCTGCTTTCCTTCCCCTGCTGCTACCTCTCTCCGATCTCCCAGAGAGCCAGGGTTGCCAGGTTTTCATGAAAGAACAAGCCCAAAAAAAGCCCAAAACACGTGAAATTGAAACACCAGTGTGTGTGTCGCATAGATGACAAAGGAGCTTAACTTTTTGCATGTTGCAGAAGGTCTGCATGATGTACACAAATGTCACACCTACAAAATTTGCGCATAGCCTTACTCTCATTGCTGAAAGCAGGCTGAATCCATGCTTTTAGTTCATGTTCCTCTTCCCACGCTTAGCAGTATCTTTTAGTTCCTTACTTTAGCTATAGTAGATCAAATCCATTTAGTAGCGTAGCAGCCAATGATGGAAACAGTAGGTATGGACAGGCTTTCTTACAAAGGTGATCTGCTGCAGGGAGAAGAAATGAGGAAAAAAAAAGGCAAAATTAGATAAAATCAAAAGTTGTAGAACAAATAAAAAAAATAGCATTACAAGTTTCTATGTCACATTATTTGTTACCTGTAGTCAGCAGGTATGGACAAGCTTTCTTTTTGTCAAAATAAGGATTTCTTACAAAGGTGATCTGCTGCAGGGAGAAGAAATGAGAAAAAAATTTAGATGAAATTAAAAGTGGTGAGAACAAATTAAAAAAAAACAAAACACTAGCCCCACACACAGATTCCCCCCTCCCCACTCCCTCCGAGCACATCCCTGGCCCCCCACACACTGATTCCCCCCTGTCCACATACTCATTCCTCCCCTCCTGATACCTGGCTGTAGCCAGCTGAGTGCTACGCTCCCGTCAGCTTCAGGTCTGCAGCTGCACAGAAGATTCCTTCTCTGTTGCTTGCTGCAATGCCGCGCTGGTGCTGGGTTTGCCCACACATGTGCTCCTGTGAAGGTTTGCCTATTTGAATCCAAAGGCACCAGCGCAGGGCGCCGCAGGCGCCCTTCTCTGGCCAAAAAAAGGACAAGTCCACCCCGTGCCATCTACATCCCGTAGAGAGAGCACTGGGAGAGAGAAAAAACAGAAACGCAGCCTTGGATCCACAAGTTGCCTAGGTGGTCAGAGGCACGCAACACACAAGTGAAAGTAGAGGAGCCAGAGGAGAAACAGGTGTGAGGCAGTCCTCAGCCAAAACACACTGCACAAGGCAGAAAGGAATCACAACGGCCTTAGGCCCGTGACCTTTAGCACATCATTGGAAGTCCCAGTACCAGTAGCGGAGAGAAGGGGAGGGGGTGGGGACCGCTAGAACGCGGTGCCTACACAAAAAGGTGCAGAGTATAAGTGGAGGGGAGGGGAGGCGGGCAGAGGATGCAGCTGACAGCCCAAGTGGCAGTGAAATGCCGGTGGACTGCCACTGCGTGCTCTGCCCGCAGCCTCGATCATACCAGGAGCCGAAAATAGGTCTCACAGGCAGCTGGATGCTCCCCCCCCCCCCAGCTGGGCCTCCCTCGTGCACCGTATGGCCGCTTTGCTTCAGCCAGGAGAAAGTTTACCAGCCGCGTCCGGCAGCGAGCCGCTGGGTTCCCTGACGCGGTATGGCCATAGATGAGGAGGTGAGGGGAGAAAGACAACCAGAATTTGAGCATGAGATCCCTTAAGAAGCTGAGGAATGGGGTAAGGCGGGGGCAGAACCAGTAGATATGTGGGACTGATTCCGGTGCTTGGCAAAAGGGACAAGCCCTAGTGCCAAGGATGGCCTCCATTACCCGACCAGAGAGGATAGCCCCATGCGCTATCCGCCATGCCAGGTCTCCGCTCCACCGTGGGATTGGAGAGGCATAGAAAGATCGCCACCGGGGTCCCCTATCCCCGCCTATCACTGCCTTCCAAATTGTATCGGGGCGGGTGATGAGCGCCAGATAATGCACAGTATGGACAAACAACAGATACATAGCCTTCCTTCCGAATTCCTCGAAGGAGACCGCGGGAAGCAGGTTGAACCTGTTGAGAGATTGCGCGGGGAGGGGCCGGGCTGAGAGGGGGGGGGTCTCGTCGAATGGGGGCCTATACTCAGGTCCGGAGGAGGGGGGGGGTCGGGAAAACCACAGGGACCTCCGGCCTGCAAACCCCCCCCCCCCCTCCCGGGGTTGAGAAGAACGCAGACACAGGGAACCCTGAGCCTGTAAAGCCTCTAGCGCTGCGGTGGCAGGGGCGGGGTGGGGAAGGCCCATCCGCTGCGCCAAGACAAGCGGGTGCATCCAAGTGGTTCGGTCATGCGACATAAGGTGACCGACCTTAGTGGTTCCGGCCGAGGCCAACCAACGGCATACCATGGAGGACTCCAGAACCTCCACACCCAGAGCAGGGTTGTGGAGGAGGGGTTCTTCCAAGAAGTCCTCCGTGGGGACCGCCGGCCGCCTCGTCAAGGAAACCATGCTCCAGGACTTAAAAAGCTCTTGGTAGAAAGACGGCAGCGACGAGAGGTCGTGGTCGTACCCTCCCGCCCTTATCACAAACGGCTGCCAGTCATACTGCAACCTGCCCACCTGGCGAAAGAAAAAAGCCACCAGGGGGCGCCACAGCGGTGGCGGGTCCGCATACAGAAACCGCAGCGAGAGCGCCTTGGCTAGGATCTTATAGTCCGTGCATAGGAGAGAAACGGGTCGCCAGTTGCACAAGTTGCGGGCATCCCCTTTCTTGGGGAGCAGCGTTAATACAGCAGGGCGACACGACAGCGGCAACTCTCCGTTTTCCAGGGCTTCCGCCAGGACCCGCAGAAAATCAGGTCAAAAAAGTGGTGAAAAAACTCAACTGTCAGACCATCAATGCCTGGCATTTTGTTGTTGGGCATCTGGTTCAGGGCCTCAGAAAGGTTCGCCAGACTCAAGGGCTCGTCTAGCACGTTTCTGCTGCTCTGCCTGACTGAGGGAAGCCCTTCCCACAAGATCCTGCAGGTGTCCGGGTTGACGGGATCCGGGGAGAAGAGGGTCGAGTAAAAGTCCCGGACCTCCGCCCTAATCCTCTCCGCATCACTGAAGGGGGCCCCATCGGCAGCCACCAGGGCCGTGATCTGCTTCTGGGCACCGCTCCTCTTCTCCAACCCAAAGAAGAAGTGCGAGCTGCAATCCATCTCCCGAAGGAAATGGATCCGCGATCTTACGAACGCCCCCCGGCCTCGCCGCTCTTCGAGGTGATGGAGGGCGCACTTCTTCTCCATGTATTCATCTCGCAGAGCTTGATCCGCAACATCAGAGAGGTCTGCTTCGAGATCAAGCACCTCCCCCTGTAAGCGCCAGATCTCTCTGCGTTGCTCCCTGTTAACGCCCCTGGCGTAGTCCTGACAGCCGTTTGAGGTGGATTTTCCCCACATCCCACCACAGGCACCGTGAGGCAAAGTCCCCCTCAAAGGTGCGCCATTCTACCCAGAACTCCCGGATCGCCGCCACGAGGCCCTCCTCCTCCAATAAGGAGTTGTTCAAATGCCAGTGGGTGGCCCGAGGCGAGCCTCACCTTCACGTACACCAGATGGAGGTCTGAGAAGGCCGCCACCTCAATGGCACTCGAAAGGGTCCGTGACTTTAAGAAGCCCGTGACATAGAGCCAGTCGATCCGAGAGCGGCTGATTCATCCCTCCAGCACTCGCACAGAGGTGAAGGAGGGGGAGCCAGCTGGGTGATACAGCTGCCAGACATCGACCAGGGAGAAGCGACGGATCGTCTCCCCCAAGTATGCGGCGGAGGCGGGGTGCGACTGCACACCGGAACGGTCGGCAGCTTCGCGGGTGCAATTGAAATCACCCCCGAGCACCACCTCCTCCCCCGCATCCAAGGTCTGCAATAGGGTCAACAAACGGCGAAAGAACACCAACCTGGCGGGCCCGTCGTTCGGGGCATGCACGTTGATCAAGCAGATCCGCAAGTGTAGCATCCGGCCTGGCACGACGGATCGGACCTTCAGCACATCTGCCTGCAGGGACTCCGCGAGGACGGCCACTCCCCCGGCATGTCCGGAGTGGCTAAAAAACGCCCTGCCGCACCACTCCAGAAGCCAAGCAGCCTCGTCTTCTGGAGTGGAGTGGGTCTCCTGCAGGAGACTTACGGAGTACCCTCCTCTCCGAAGATAGAGTACCCAGCTCCTGCGGAGGCCGTCCCTGCATCTGTTGACATTCAGAGTGCTAAAAGTCAGAGCCATCCTCTGTCAGAACAAAAGTGCACCCATCCGAAGCGCCCCTCAGGGAGCCACTTCGGGACAAAACCTCTGGGCCTGTTTTATGTCTTTGGCCCCCGGAGGCTTACTGCCCTCGAGGTGGGCCACGAGAGTGCCCGCTATCTTACGGAGGCGCTCTACATTCGGCCATCGCTCGAGGACCTTATTGACCCGATGTTTCCAGCTACGGTTAGCTCTGAGGAGTCGGTCGAGCTCAGAGACTGCTCCCCTTAGGGATTGGTCAAACTGAGCTCCTCCTGCCCCTGGATGAAAAAGCGCCGGGGCGCCCCCTCTGGAGCACTGGAGGAGAGCCTCGGCACGCAGGAGGACGCTGCGACGTCGCCCAACTCGCCGTCGCTGGCAGCAGGAGTACCTCCAGGATCCAGACACAACGTGGCTGGTGGTACTTCCATGGGTGGCGCCGGGTCACCCGGCGCGTCCAGGGAAGGCGGCCGCACCGTCGGGTCAGGGCAGCGGCCCTCGGTCACCATCATGTCGCAGTCGCCCACGTCGACAGGCCGGGACAGACCTCCCTCCCCCCCACCGTGGCCGGGGGCCCCGGGGATAAGCCGGCGCGTCCAGGGAAGGCGGCCGCACCGTCGGGTCAGGGCAGCGGCCTCGGTCACCATCATGTCGCAGTCGCCCACGTCGACAGGCCGGGACAGACCTCCCTCCCCCCCACCGTGGCCGGGGGCCCCGGGGATAAGCCCCGGGGTACAGCCTGGCTCCCCGTCTTTACCAGGTGCCTCTCCCGAGGGGTTCCTCTCCTCCCCCCAGGTGCCGCACTAAAACGGTGCCTCGCACCAGGTGGCAATGGGGGGAGAGGGGGAAGGGGATCCCTCGGGAGGCCGGGACTGGGACCGAAAAGGGAAGGGGCCGTCACTGTCGATCGCGTCCGGGTCTAGGAAGGAGTGGAAGGATAGGTCAATCCGGGGCAGGGAGGTCCTAGGCGAGGCAGCCGTGGAGGTTGTATCGGGCACCCACAGGTCAATGCCCAGTGGGTCGCCCAGAGCGGGCTGCAGCGCTCGCCGCTTGGCCTTCAGTCAAGCAGTGGTGAGAGTATCACCCCTGCAGGTTTTGTCAACTCGAGCCGCAGGCCCACCTAGGGGTTCCCCACGACTCTTGCCTAAGCCCGACAGCGAGATACTAAGGGTGCTGTCGGGACCGGGAGACAAATCCACCCTGCCCTGAGACCCAGACGATGTCACTGGCAAGGCGAGCTTACATTTTTTCTTCCCCTGTGGGACAAGGGACGATGAATCGTCAGTCAGAATGGGGCCACCTCCGCAACTCTCAAGCACACCCGGGGCAGGTGGGGCCCCACTGGGAATGGGGACCACCTCCACAGCTGAACTCCGCAATTCGGGTGGGGAAGAGGCCACGGGAACAGGCGCCTCATCGGTAGCAACATCAGGGGGGGCATTGGTGGGAGGAGGCTGGAGCCCTTCCCCGGGTCGAGGAGGAGACGGCGGGTGGGTCTCCCATGGGGGAGGGGATTCCAGCAGGCACCTCAACCAGACAGGGCCAGCCGGCTTAAGAGTCCACGAAGAATGACGTCATCTGAGGGGTCGCCCCCGAGGTTCCCACCATGATGTGCATAAGACTGGCCCAAGAGCGCGCCTGCGCCTAAGGTACTCCGAGGGCAAGATGGCAGTCGGCAGCGTCCACGCCATCCGGGAACGGGGCAAGCAGGCAGGCGATAGCTGGCGGAGGCCATGAGACTACCCATAGAAGTCAGTGCAGAGAAGAATGGAGGTGAGCAACAGCGGTCGCAGCTGTCTGCGACCGGGCGTAACAGTATCTGTCCATGAATACTTGAGATAAAGCTTGTTAAAAGGTGTGATGCAGAATTTCACCTTTTGAATCCACCAGAAAGTCATGTGAGTTGATTTGTATTTAGAGAAGGGGGCTGCAATGTTTTTCAATCCTTGAATAGTGGTGTGCTCTAATTATGAGCATGGTTTATATTTTTGATAAGTATGTTTTACTGTTTTAAATTTCACAAATTTTCCGAGGAAGCCACTTCAGATGTGGCAAATAAGAGGCCCTTGACAGGACATCGCTTTAATATGGTGCAATTGTGAATACTGAGACAGGATCTTAATGGATGTCACTGGAATATGTTTACTTTTGTGAATATTGAGACAGTGATACCCTTGATATGGTTTATGTATTCAAATGTTCATGAATATGGGGATAGCAATATATTGTATGGGTAAAGTGGTAAATCGGGGATAGTGAGTTTACTCAATTTAGATATATCTGTTTCTGAATGTGGTGTGGAATGTAGGAGATGACTGAATATGAGGGATGTCCTGATAATGTTTTAAGTATGTTTTTGATATTTCAGTAAAGTGTATTGTATTTTATAATTATGTTTTGATAATTATATTTGAGGGAGTGTAGAACACTGTGTATGTTTATTTACTGCTTTGTTTAAGACCTAAAACATTTTTGCAATGTGTTTAGTATAAACAGTGGGTAGATTATACGGATGGCCGGTACTATCGGAGAAAAAGTGCAGGAAACCGGCTTCTGTCTTCTAAAAAAAAAACAAAAAACGTGCGGTACTATCAAAATAAAACAAAATAAAGGCCAAACACAAAGGGGCTAAAGCAGCTCGGCTGGCAGGGAAGGCAGCGGCTCAGCAGCGAGCTGTCACGTGACCCCCCCCCCCCCCCCCCCCCGCGTTCCTGCCTCGCATTGCAGAGCCTCCAGGTCCCGGAGAGCACGAGCAGCCCGGGCTCCTCGCAGAGCCAAACGCAGCCATGGAAGCCTAGACTCCAGCCGCTCCCATCTGCGCCATGGATGCCGACTACCCCTCCTTCGAAAACCCTCTCTGCAACGAGCTGAAAGAATTCTGCAAGAGAATCCAGGAAACGTACAAGGAATTAAAGGAGGACTTAACCCCCTACCGGGATGACCGCTACTACAGGTACGGAGGCCATCAGCCTGGAAAATGAGGTTTGAATAGGGAGCGCAGCGGATCACCGGGGAGGGGGCAGGTGCTCGATCTTTTAGTAGGTTAGAAAACAAATCTGCGTGGGTGACATCGCTTAAATGTTACCTTAAGAGCCTGAGCTGCTAAAGGGTGTTTTCCATTTTATGTCTACCGGGGAGGGGGGGATTCTTCCTACATCTGGCCTTTAAGTGGCAATTGTGCATTTTGAGGACCTGCAAATGCAGAAAATAAGCAACAGCCAAAAGCATGCAACATGATCTTTCCACCTTAAAATGCAGCCGAGGGTGGTTTTAACTATGGATGTTTAGAGACCGTTTGCAAGGAATACTAATATTTAAAAATAATCACCACCCAATCTTCTAGGAGCCTGCTTTATGTGCTGGCTAGTTCTGACTGCTCAGACTGGGGGCTTTACTCATTCATGACAGCTCTGGTGAGATCGAGCAGCACAATAAGGGCCATTTTATGTTCTAGAAATGCATAAAAGTGGGAAGAATTATTGCCTGTACATGGCTTGCTTTAGAGACAACACTACACACTGATGATTCAGAGTATTAATTTTAATTATTTAATAACTATGCACATTTAATAAGTAGTTAACAAGTCAGACACACTCATCATTTCATTTTTAATTGCATGAATTTATCATGCCTAAGCGGTCAGAAGATTTTTTTTTATTTTTATTTTTTTTTTTTACACCAGGTCCCTATTCTAGGCTGGGAGCTCAGTCAACCTGCTCTGACCACAGATGCTGTCATTCTGGCAGGAAAGCCTGATGAAAGGCATTATGCATCTTTGTTTGGGACCTCCAAAAATGATGCACCCCTTTACTGCTTCCTCTGTCCTTCCCTTTCATAGCCATGGGCAGCCAACCAACACAGCTTCCTTCAGAATCCGTGCTTAGGTTACTCTGGCTTGTCCAGTAAGCCAGAATTCCTCCTCCGAGGCCTGAGCAGTGAGAGTGGGCACTAGCAGGAACTTGCATCTTCCATGTGGCAGAGCACAATGCTAACAATTCTGTAGCTTGGAAACCTTTCAGAACTCTTTAGAAAGAGATGCCCCTTTGTTCTAGTCAGGCTGCAGGGCTTCAAATCATTAGGGATGACGTTCCCCATAGCTCACCACAGAGATGGGCAAATGTCTGCTTGTATGCAAACAGATGGCACATTAAGCCTTCTGTTCTTGCACATTGATTGTAGAGCAGGTGACTTAAGCATGGGTTTGAAACTTGGCAGCTGTGACATCATCCTCAAAGCTTTAACCTCCTGATGTCCATACACTTGCCTCCCATAAGCATTTGGATCACACCACAGGAGCCGAGGCAGGTCCAGATTTCACACTAGGCAGTACAGACAGTTGTCTCTAGGGGGCGCACAGGGGTTGCCAGCCGGAAGCATTCAGACTGCAAAATAGAATTGCTGCCAGCCTGTGCCTTTAAGGGGGTGGCCGTAATTGAATGTTGCTGCTCACAAAAGTGTCCCATTCATAACAGCCCATATTTAGGAGGTGGACCACTGCATCTCAAAGGGAAATCCCACCCCCTGCTGCTGCACCTGAGGGTGCCCAATAGTTACATCCAGTCCTGAACGGAGGCAAACAGACCTACCAGGAAAGGTAGGCAATTTCTTTCTGTCATGGTGAAGAATTTGAAGTTAAGTGTCCCTCTTTGAGAATGCAGTAGTGAACAGTTTCAATCCCTGGCTTGTTCCTCCCATCTATCTATGGTACTAAGGGGTTTTTTCCATATTGCATCTATGGTAACAATGCTTAGCATATTTGGCTCTAAATCATAACCATCAGCAATTTTTTCCATTTTCTTTGTTAGAGAAGGTGGTCTATAAATTATTAAATTAAGTTATGAGTTGTAGTCTTATCCATTTCTATTGGCAAAATTATCATTTCATCACTTTTTTGGTAAAGAATCCTTTCCTCAGGGTGTTAATATTTATTTCCCCTCCCCAAAATGGCTTTTGTTTGTGACTTGCCTCCTCAAACTCTTTCCTCAAGGACTTCTGCCATTACATCTCTCCACCATTACATTTGGTTGACTCACAATAGATCACTACTTGACATGGGTATGACTGAGATGAGGTCATGATCCTAGAGAGAATTCTGGTGACGTTTGTGTTTGAGAACTGTGAGACACCTCCATTGCCTCAGATTAAGAGTCTTGGAGTCATTTTGGACTCCAGATTAACTCGGCATCCTCAAATTAATGCAGTGGTGGCGGCTGCCTTCTATAGAAATGCTCTGAACCATCTAGTTTTCGGTCAGTATTGCAAGATCTTGGTTTTACAGGATTTGGTTACTGTAATTCCCTCTGCCATGCTTTGCCCTTGTCTATGCCGTGAACATTACAGATTGCACAGAATTTGGCTGCTTGTATCCTGACTGGTGTGAGTAGTAGACAACATATTACTCCAGTTTTATGTAATTTACACTGGCTTCCAAGTGACACTAGAATTAAGTATAAAACTGTTGCTATTTATAAGCTTCTGGAAATCTGTAAGCCCCCTGCCTTCGCTTCGCTCTTTGCAGTTACAGTTGTTGACTGTTTCCTCCGTCAGATTGGTGCGTTTGTGTGAAATTCATGAAAGGGCGTTTTCTAGAGCAGGTGCTTTTATCTGAACAACTGAGAAATACATTTTGCATTAAGATCTTTAAGAAATTATTGAAAACTCACTTTTCAGTTATTTATTTAATAGCTTTTGTATACCGATAACTGTTTGCACTTCGTATTTGTTTACAAGGAGCATTGCGTTTATATAGTGTTGCGTAACAATTACATGGAACAATTGGAACAATATAGGGTTAACAGATATATAAATAATTAAAAACTAAGTACAGGTTTTTAATATGGCAAACGTATAGATTTAATAAAGAGTGGAGGAGAGGAGCGGTATACAGTTAGGTAAACACCATAGCAAAGGGTATAACGCTATAAAGGTTCATGGATCCAATTTCAAAAGATTCAATAATCAGACTTGGTCAACACATTCTTCATTTATTAAGTGATACTTTTGCAGAGAGGTCTTTAGGTCCCCCGACACGGACCATGTTTCGCCACAAGGGCTGCGTCAGGAGGGACAGAGCCCAATGGTAAAACGGTGGAATGTGTGTCTTAAGATGTGTTGAATATGAAACGACAGGATTCAATGTTGAGACCTACGGAGGGGGGTCCAGAGCAACTTGTGAATTAGGCAACACAGCTTCGTGAGAAGTTTCAACCAAAGTTTTCAAAATTAAACCTTATATTTAGGCAACACAGCTTTGAGAGAAGTTTCAACCGAAACTTTCAAAAGTTTTTACCAGTTCAATGAAAAAATGGCGACTCCGCAGGGCTACATATAGATTTAACATGAACGTATAGATTTAACATGAATGAGTATAACTATGTACAAGTTGGTAGGTAGAGCAATAATTGGAGAGATGTTAGATGAATGCCTGTTTGAAGAGCCATGTTTTTAATTTTTTTTTTTGAATGTCTGTGTGCATGGTTCTATGCGGAGGTCGGGGGGGGCATGGCATTCCAAATCGAGGGGCCTGCTATTGAGAATGCTCTGTCCTCTGTGGAAGAGAGGTGTGTGAGTTTGGGGGAGGGTGTGTGGAGGGTACCTTGATAGGCGGATCTGGTGGATCTGTTGGATGTATGGAAGCGGAGTGAGTTGTGTAGCCATTGTATATTTTCGTTGATTAGTGTCTTATGTATAAGGGATAGGCTTTTATATTGAATTCTTGAGGCAATAGGGAGCCAGTGGAGGTCTCTTAGAAAGGGAGTAATCTGGTCCTTATTGTGTGTATTGGTAAGAATTCTAGCTGTAGCATTCTGTAATAATTGTAGGGGTTTGATGGTGGAGGCTGGGAGGAGGGAGTTACAATAGTCAATTTTAGAGAAAATTATGGTCTATAGAACAGTTCGAAAATCATTGAGATGCAGAAGAGGGCTTAGTTTCTTTAATACATGGAGTTTGAAATAGCATTCTTTTAATGTGGATTTAATGAATGTTTTTAAGTTCAGTTGGTTGTCAATGGTAACACCTAGCTTTCGTGCGTGTATTGAAGTGGGTTTGAGGGGGGGGTGAAAAGATGGAGTATATATGGGCGTCGGGGGATATGATGAGGAGTTCTGTTTTGGCGGGATTAAGAGCTAGGTTCATGTTTGTGAGGAGTTGGTTGATTGTGGGTGAGGCAAATGTCCCAGGTCTTTAGGGCATTAGATAGAGAGTCAGTAATGGGGATGAGTATTTGGACGTCATCCGTGTATATGTAGTGGGTGATGCCTAGGTTAGATAGGAGTTTGCAGAGGGGTAACATGTAGATATTGAAGAGGGTAGAGGATAAAGAGGAGCCCTGGGGAGAACACCACAGGTAAGGTTAATAGGATCAGATTCGTTATTACCCAGCTTGACCTTGAAGTGTCTGTTTTCAAGGTAGGATTTAAGCCAGAGTAGTGCTGTTCCTGTTATGCCAATGTTAGAGAGTAGTTTTAAAAGAATTTTGTGGCTGGTGGTATTGAATGCAGATGATATGTTGAGCATTGTCAGGAGGTAAGAGTGACCATTGTCCATTCCTTAAGTATGGTGTCAGTAAGTGATATTTGGAGTGTTTCCGTGCTTAGGAATTTACGGAAGCCAAATTGAAAAGGGGATAGTATTTTATGGTTGTCTAGGTATTCAGAGAGACTGAGGTTGACTATTTTTTCTGTGATTTTGGCTAGAAAAGGCAGGTTTTAGATGGGTCTAAAATTGGAGAGATCTATGGGGGTCAAGGTTTGGCTTCTTGAGTATGGGTTTGACAACTGCTTGTTTTAGGGTGGAGGGGACACTACCTTGAGTGAGGGAGCAGTTGATTATGTCAGAAATGGGTTTTGCTATTATGTTGGGAATGGATAGTAAGAGTTTGGTGGGGATGGTGTCAGATGGGTGGGAGGAGGGTTTGATTTTCTTTAATAGGGTTTCTATTTCAGACAATGAGGTTGTTTCAAAGGAGTCAAGGGGTGGCAGTCGTGTTTATGGGGAGGAAGTTGGTGTTGGAGGTGTCAGAGGGAAAGTTTGCTGTAAGGGTGGAGATTTTGTTTTGGAAGAAGAGGGCAAGGTCGTTATATTTGTTTTTGGAGTCGGTATGTGAAATGTGTGTAGTAGAGGTTTTTGTGAGGTCGGATATAATGGAGAAGAGAGCCTTGGCATTGTACTAGAAGTCATGAATTTTACGGGCGTAGAAGTCCAGTTTAGTTTTTTGGATGGAGGTCCTATAGGCGTGCATGGTGGCATTATACGAGGTGCGGATGAAGGGTGTTTATGCCATTGTCTTTCTTTGTTTCTTAGGTCTTTTTTCAGTTTTTTTAATTCAGGAGAGTACCATGGTTTTTTACTGTTGTGGGCTGGGTTTATTGTTTTTGTGGCGAGCGGGCAGAATTTGTCAGCAAAATCCTTGGTGATATTGAACAAATTTGGTGTTTAATAAACCAATTTTGTTGGGAGTGTCTGGCAGGCGGAGATAAGGTCATCTATGGTGCAGGTTTTTCGGAATTGGAAGGTGTGGTTGTGTGGAGGAGGGTTGTTTTTTTTTTAATAGCTAGGGTGGTGTTTATAAGGGTGTGGTCAGAACACGGGAGCAGGAAGGGGTATCAGTGGTGTGAATGCTGGAGTTCGTGAAGAGTAGGTCTAGTGTGTGGCCTGCTTTATGGGTGGGGTGGTTTATAATTTGTTTAAAACCCATTGCGTCAAGTGAGGAGATGAAAGCTTAACATGAGGAAGATTGGGGGTGGGTGTCTACATGGAGATTGAAGTCGCCGAGTAGGATGGTAGGTGTGTCGAGGTCTAGGTTTTCTGCAACAAATTCAATGAGAAGGGAGGCATTACTTTCAAGGAGTCCAGGGGCTCAATACTTGGAGATGTCAAGATTTAAAGAAACAGATTTTATATTTGGAGGGTATGTTGACCAATTGAGGTCTCTTCTGACAGCGAGGACTATACCACCTCCTCCTTTTTTGGGTCTGGGTATAGAGACGATGTCGTAAGTGTGTGATGGTAGTTGATTTAGGAGCATTATGTCAGTATTTTTGAGCCAAGTTTCTGTGACTGCACAGATGTCTGGCTTGGAGTCACAAAGGATATCATAGAGAATGTGAGTCTTTTTTTTTTTCAAGGGATTGTGCATTGAAGAGTATTAGGGAGAACAATGTGAGTCCCATGAATTGCGTGAGAGGGAAGTCATGATGGGGATCAATGATCTTAGGTAATGGGATGGGGGGGGGGGGTTGTAGGGGGTTTTCTGTGGTGGTGTATTTATGTGCGGAGATGGGTAAGGAGGCAGCATTGTGAGTGTATGGGGGGAGGGGGAGGGAGGGGCGATTGTAGAGTATGGGGGGAGGGTGAGGGAGGGTGTGGATGATAGCAGATAAAGGTGTAGTTAAAGAGAAGGGTGGAGCCAGGGAGCGGTAGGAAGGGATGAGGGGGGTTGTCGAGGGGTGGAGCGCAGGTGTAATTCGAGTGGAGGCTCCAATTGGGCAGGTGCGAGCAGGTTTGTAGTGCTGTTCAGAGTGCTGTATTCAGGAGGGCAGTAGGTGATTGTAAGGGATGGGCAGTAGGTGATTGTAAGGGATGGGCATTGAAATTTATTGTTGGGGCTGTAGGGGCAGCATTTGAGGAGGGGGGGAGTGAGAGGGGGGTAGGAGGAGATGAGGATGGGTAGGAAGGAATGAGGGGAGAAGGGCGTGTAAGAGGTGGCACTAACGGGCGCACAAAGGGGCAGGCCTCTTTGGTTGCGCTCCTTAGGCGCACGAAACCTGCGTTCACGGAGTTCCTTTTGTGGCCGAGGTAGGTCGCCGCGATGACGTCGTCCGGGGGGCTGTCCTCTTGGGGAGGAAGGCGCGGCCTAGCCTCCTGAAGCTCCAGTGGTGGGCGAACAAAGTCGGCGCGCTCCTGGACCCCGAATGGGTCCCATGCCGATTGCGGGGAGCGGCGGCGGTGTTGAGGTGCGCACACAGGCGACTTGCCTGGACGTCGGGGCCGGCGAGAAGGGGACGCCTGTGGTCGCAGAGTTCCTTTTGTGGCCGGGGTAGGTCGCCGCGATGATGTCGTCCGGGGGGCTGTCCTCTCGGGGAGGGAGGTGCGGCCTAGCCTCATGAAGCTCCAGCGGTGGGCGAATGAAGTCTGCGTGCTCTGGAGTTTAACTCTGAGGATATTTGAGCTCGTCTATGTGGCTCTTTTTCTGTGGTCTCTGTAGTTTGTGGTGTTGTTGTCATTTACTTTTTTTTTTTGAAATTGTCTTTTATTAATTTTCAAAAATGTTTACAATATTACAACAGTGAGAAAGAAGTACCCAACAAACAGAAAACGAGAAATACACCAATATGGTAGTGAAAACACCAATAATATCGTACACGGAATAAGGCAATATGAAACTTCTGTAAACTCACCCAAGTAGGGCTATACTCAAAATCAGTGGTGAGAGCAAACATTTCTTTATCAGCTACCCCCCCTCTATTCCCCCCTGCCCCCCCTTCTCCACCCCGCCCTCCCCCAGTTCCAGTTAAAGTCCATCAAATTTGCAATATACTAGAAACGACAAGCAGGGAAGCAATTTAGCATGTTAACATATTAGCATCCCACATAACCACACACTGTAATAGAGAAGGCAAGGACCTCCCCAATAAACACATATGGCTCCATCACAACCCCGCAAGACACAGCACAACACAGCGAGGACAGAAGAGAATGAAGACTGTCAAAACAATGTAAATGCAAGTCCATCATCTATTTCCAAGTGTCCATCCTCATGGTGTCGACGACTCTTTATGGTAAGTGTGCAGTGGAAAGGATGGACGGGGACAAGTATTCTGTTAAAGGTAACCATATAGCCGACACCAGTGCAGATGCCTTTGTAGACAAGGTCCGTGCCACCACAAGCTCCATCGTGCACAGACGTATCAGTTGTTTAAACCACTGTTCATGGGCTTGGTGGGGTGTGTGTGGTCCAGTGTTGTAGAATAGATTTTTTCCCCAGGAGACCTGCTTTCTGTATGAATAATCGTTCGGAATCAGTTGGAGATCGTAGCATATCTGGCATTATTCCAAAGAGCCATACCTCAGAGAGAAGAGGTATATGTGTATGTAGCAATTGGGAACAAAAGGTGCCGAGCTGGTCCCAAAAACGTAGAATGACCTCGCAATCCCAAAAGCAGTGTGTATAATCACCCTCCATTGTCTGACACTTGGAGCATTTGTTAGTTGGGACAATACGCATATGGTATGCTCGTGTAGGTGGTATGTACAGTCCGCCAGAGAAATTTGTAGTGCGTTTCTCGGAGAAGCACATTGTCAGAGATTTCATAAGTAACTGCCATACTATAATTGAAGTCCACTGTGGTAATCTTGCAGAGTGCCCATTGCTGCCATTTACCCAAGAGCGTGTCGAGGAAAGTCGATGGGGTTGATGGTATGTAAAGACTTGGTCAGCTTGGATATAGGACTTCTTGGTTAAGCCGGGATGTATTAAGTCCAAAATTTTTTGAGAGGTCTGAAGAGAGTGTGCGGTGAAATTAAGACTACGGATATAATGGTTTATTTGCTGATAGGCAAAAAGGTCGGATCCCAATAACTTGTATGCAGTTTGTAATTCTGTAAATGTGAGGATCCTTCCAGTAGATAACTCATAAAGTTGGTACACATAGGTTAGGCCAGCAGCTCGCCATTTATGAAATGGACTTTTGTGGAGTCCAGGCTCAAAGAGTGGGTTCCCCGATATCTGCAACAGAGGACTCATTCGTGTGTGCTGTTGATATTTGGTGCAGACAAGGATCCAGGCTTTTCGACATGCGTGCAATAGCACAGAGTTTTAATGCCGTCTTGGATCATTGTAGAAGGATATGAAGTAATGGATTCAAGGACGAGGACGCCATACCAAGCTAATAGATGCTGGGTGGGGACAAATCTGGACGTAGAGAATAGCCAGTCATTGACATAGCGAAGTAGGCACGCAAGGTTGTAGGTGGACAAATCCGGACACCCCAAGCCCCCTGCGTCCATTGGCATAGTCAGTACTGCCATTGCAAGTCGTGCTTTTTCCCCCGCCACAGAACAGCTGTAACTCTTTCAGGAAAGCGTTTGTAATCCTGTTTAGTGAGCCAAACTGGCGTGAGTTGCATACATATAGCCACTTTGGTAGCAGGATCATTTGAACCAAGTTTGTATCCGTCCGGTGATTGACAAGCGGAAGAGAATGTCCACTGACGCAGTTTGTTACCGATTGTTCGAGTAATGGTTTGATATTGGCGGCATAGAGCTGTTTGAATGTTTATAGGAATCCGTATGCCCAAGTATTTGAGTTCCTTGGATACCCAGCGTAGAGGAAAGTCACCCACCCAAGCGGGTCGTACCGTACCTGTAACGTCTATAACCTCAGACTTATTCGGAGGTTGATTTGTAAACCTGCGAACTGTCCGTACTGACGTTGTAGATTAAGGACCTCGGGCAGTGACGTCATTGGTTGAGTAGTAAAGATTAACACATCGTCGGCAAAAGCCGCAATTTAAAGTTACAATGTGGACTTCCAAAACCGTGAATAGTTTGTGCTCAGATCCAGCTTTCGTAATAGGGGGTCAATAGCTAATATATAAAGCAGTGGGGACAGTGGACATCCTTGTCTTACTCCCCGTGCCAGCCGTACATCCTTGGACAGGTATCCATTTGCTAAAATACTGGAAACTGGTGAACTATATAGTAGTTGGAGATACTGTAGGAAGTCGCCTTGGATGCCATATCGTCGCAGCGTGGCAAATAAGTAGGGCCAAGCAACCCTGTCAAATGCTTTTCGGAGTCGAATCCGATAGCAAGGGCAGGGATATGTTGCGATTGCTGATTTCCATAGCGGAGATTAACTTTAACATATTGACATGAGGTGAGCGACCCTTCACAAAGCCCACTTGATGCGGAGATATCACAGATGGAAGTATAACATTCAACCTCTCCGCCAAAGCTTTCGCTAAGAGTTTTAGATCGCAATTTAGCAGAGAAATCGGACGGTAGGAAGATGGTTGCAATAAATCTTTACCAGGTTTGGGTAGGACTGTGATATGGGCTAAGTTAAAATGACTGAGGGAATTTCCCGGCTGTGAGGCCTGCTGAGTTAATAATTAGTAAGTGGGACCGTCACGGACATATGTAATATTTTATAAAAGTCGTAGGATATACCATCCGGCCCTGGCGACTTCCGGCTTGTGTGGCTGCTATGGCATGGGGCGATCTCATATGTTTGAAGCGGCCTATTTAAAAAAATCCCGTTGGGAGACCGTGAGAGTGGGGAGTGGTAAGCCCTGAAAAAAATCAAACTCCTCCGATTCTCCTCTATTATGATCTGGTGTATAGAGTTGTTCATAAAATTTTCGTAGAACTCGTCGCAGATTTCCTGTGGATCTGTGGTGATAATCCCATTGGAACTTTTCATGCTGTTGATAAAGGGTTTTCTTTCTAGCCGTCCGAACTAGATTCGCCATGAGTTTGCCGGACTTGTTTCCGAACCGAAACAAATGTTGTTCTCCTTTCTGAAGAAAAGCCTGGGTTCTCATATGTAGCAGGGCGTTTAAATTCCAAGTAAGCTGTAGTAGGCTTTGGCGGTGGTCCAGCGAAGGGGTATTGATTAAGTCCGCTTTACATTTTGCAGTTGTTGGTTCATAGTCTAGAATCTTTTGATTGAGTTTTTTTGTTACGGGCGTGGACATAAGAGATGATGTCCCCTCGTAGGACCGCCTTCCCTGCTTCCCAAAAGAGGTGAGGGTCCGACGTGGAAGATGCATTATGTTCGGTGTACTCCTTCCATTTAGTTTTCAAGTACTCTTTGAATCCGTTATCATCTCTAAGATAGCTGGGAAATCTCCATAGGCGATCTCCTGGAGCAGTTTGAGATGGGGTGAGCTGGACAGTAATTGGAGCATGATCAGATATGATCTGAGGTTTCAATGGTCGCTTTCTGAATACGAAAGAATAGGGAGCGAGAAATCAGGATGTAGTCTATGCGAGATAGCCGACAAGCTGAGACCGAGAAACATGAGTATAGTCTGTTTCTCCCGGGTGTAGGACTCGCCATATATCTGTGAGTTGGAGTTGATGACACAGAAAAGCTATGCCCCTCTTCTGGTTGGTAGAGACTTTCTTGTGCGGTGGATGTTTATCCAGCGATCCATCGTGTACATAATTGAAGTCCCCAATGAGAAACGTTTGTCCCTGTGAATGTGTATGTAACAGTTACAGATCGACTCCATAAATGAGTGCGAATACTCGTTGGGGGCATACACGTTACAGATTGTGACCAGAAGATTGTTCCAGTGGCCCACGAGTAGAATGAACCGTCCATTAGGATCTGCAATACTTGATAACTTGAAATTTGCTGCTTTACTAATCAATATGGCAACTCCTGCTTTCTGTGGACTGCTGCTGAAAAAACGCAGCAGCCAACCCAGTCTCTTTGCAGTTTCTGGCTCTCAGCCGCCGTGAGATGAGTCTCCTGTACTCCTGCTATATCCGCCCGTAGCGTTTTGAGGTGGTCGAGCACTTTCCGGCGTTTTATGGGTGAACCCAGCCCATTGACGTTCCATGATATTATGTTAGGCATTGAACGCTATGGGCCTCACTGAGACAGATGAGTAGTCAAACTCAAAAAGAGGTGAAGGCTCCCAGCCTGACCTTCCCCTCCAGGTCCTTGTGTGGGGTTGTGCCCGATCTGAATTGGTAGGATCTGCGGGTGGCATGTGAGTAGTGTGAATAATATAGTTGAAATAGTTGCTTAGTAGCGGAATATCGCATGGTTAAACTGGAACTGAGGCTGAGTGATGTTCCCCTCCCCCCCCCCCCTGAAATTCCCTCCCCGTCTAGTCCAAAAGGTAACAGCCTCACTCGTGGAGGCATAGAGGTCATTTGATAGTGTACGAGTGCTATAACTCCAGATTGTGAGCAAGAAGCCCCAACAGAAAAATATGAGGCCACAATCCAAATAGGAAAGAGACACTAATGGGTATGTCTTGCTGGGTTTGAAAAAGAAGAAAAAAAAATGAACATTCCAGTGGTCCCTTAAACTGTGATTAAAAGCCATATAGGAGGCTACCGGTTCTCTAGTAGCCAGTGGGGAGGCAATGTAGCATTTTCCATGGGGGTAGCCCAAGATCAGTGTGCTGGTCCCTGATCCAGCTGATTAAGGATTAGTGAGGGTTCGCATAAATT
The DNA here is from genome assembly GCF_901001135.1 of Rhinatrema bivittatum. Taxonomy (NCBI): domain Eukaryota; kingdom Metazoa; phylum Chordata; class Amphibia; order Gymnophiona; family Rhinatrematidae; genus Rhinatrema; species Rhinatrema bivittatum. The sequence continues at coordinate 584,500,544 of NC_042617.1, read as the reverse complement.
CAGCGGCTGCTTCTGGCGTTTGGAAATAATGTTGTTTTTCAGCGTGCCAGACCCTGAGTTTCGCGGGGTATTGAAGGGCAAATTTGATTTTCCGCTGGAATAGCTGAGAGCAGACTGGCGCAAACCCTTTACGCTGCTCAGATACCCGGGCTGAGTAATCCTGGAAAATCCGAATATTATATGTCCCATACTGGATGTTGCTTACGTCTGTATGCCGTCCAGATTGCATTCTTGGGTGAAGCTTAAGAATTTTGCTATAATCAAGCGTGGTCTTGTGGCGTCAGGTTTTTTGCGCCTAGTCTGTGCGCTCGCTCTATTTAAGAGACCCCTTATATTGTTGCAGTTCTAAGGCATCAGGGAGCCATTGTTCAAGTATTTCCCCCACATTTTTGTCCTCTATGTCCTCAGAAATCCTAGGAAACGTAAGTTGACCTACGCTCCCTATTTTCTAGGTCGTCCACTTTGTCTAAAAGCTGTGTTAGGAGTTTCCCCTGCGTTGCAACTTTTGTCTCGGCTCTAAGAGCGTCATCTTCAGCACTGAAATCCTGCCTTCAGCATGATCTATACGGGGATAATTCAGCAATGCCGATTGAACCTCTCCCATTTGTGCTTTCAGCCCCTCTAATTTTTCGTCCAGGGCCGCCTTAATAACCTGCTCAATAGCCGGCAAAGTGAGCCCTGCCTGCGAGGAGTCCCCTGCATTTTCGATCGCGGCGGCCATTTTGGCATCGGGACCACGCGCTTTTTTTTTCCTTTTTGTGGTCCTAGAAGCCATCAGGGGGGACGCCCTGTTCATATACCGGGCAATGGACATAAGCACTCACAGTTGTCGGTGGAGGCGATTGTTGGAGCTGCAATTTGTTGAGTTTGAGACGCGCTGTTGGAGCTAGGCACCCGGAGCTCAGGAGTTTCCGTCCACTCCGGCTCACCACATCACGTGACCTCCTAGGACCTTCTTTCTAGAGCGTACGGGAACTACTGTCCTCCCCGCGGGTGCAAGCTCGGTGGCAGACAATTGGACCTTCGCCGGATCCAAAATGTATTGAGGGGTTTCCGAGGTATCCTCAATCTCTGAAGTGCGTGAGAGAGCATCTGCCCTAATATTCTTGGCCGCCGGTCGGTACCGGAGGGAGAAATTGAACCGGCTGAAAAAGAGGGACCAGCGTGCCTGCCGGGGGTTGAGCCTTTGCGCATGGGATAAATACTCTAAATTTTTGTGGTCCGTGTACACTACGATTGGATGTTGGGCCCCCTCCAGCCACTGACGCCATTCTTCAAAGGCTAGTTTGATGGCAAGTAGTTCCTTGTCCCCGATGCCGTAGTTCTTCTCGGCAGGCGAAAACTTACGGGAGAAGTAGGAACATGGCCGAGCTTTACCGCCCTTGGAGATCTGGGACAGGACGGCCCCAACGGCCACGTTGGAGGCATCCACCTCCACTATGAACGGGCGTACGGGATGGGTGTCGGAGACAGGTGTCCTGAAGGAAGGCCTGCTTAAGATCCTGGAAGGCCTGCACGGCGGTTGGAGTCCAGTTTCGGGCATTGGCTCCCTTACATGTGAGAGCTGTTAGAGGCGCCACCAGGGTGGAGTACTGCGGGATGAAGTGGCGGTAAAAGTTGCCGAAGCCTAAGAAACGCTGGAGCGCTTTTACCCCCATCGGTTGTGGCCAGTTCCGGATAGCGGCGACTTTATCGGGATCCATGCGGAAGCCGGTAGAGGAGACGATGTACCCCAGGAAGGGTAAGGATTCCTCCTCGAACTGGCATTTCTCCAGCTTGGCATACAGTCGGTTTTCTCTTTGCTTTAGCAAAACCTGGCGCACATGTTGACGATGTTCCTCAAGGTTCTGAGAGAATATTAATACGTCGTCCAGGTAGACAATGACTGAGGTGTAAAGGAGATCGCGAAGCACCTCATTCATTAGATTTTGGAACACGGCTGGGGCGTTGCAGAGACCGAATGGCATGACGAGGTATTCGTAGTGACCGTCCCTGGTATTAAAAGCGGTCTTCCACTCGTCTCCCAGTCGGATCCGTACGAGGTTGTACGCTCCTCTAAGATCCAGCTTGGTGAAGAGGCGGGCCCCTTGCAGACGATCCAGGAGTTCCGGAATCAGGGACAACGGATAGCGATCTCGTCGGGTGATCTGGTTCAGACCCCGGTAATCGATACAGGGCCGAAGAGACCCATCCTTTTTGGCCACAAAAAGAAGCCGGCTGCCGGGGAATTGGATGGTCTTATAAACCCTCGGTCTAGATTCTCCTTAATGTAGGCAGACATGGCCTTGGTTTCTGGCAGAGACAGAGGGTAAACTCTACCGCGAGATGGCATGGTATCTGGTAGCAAGTCAATCGCACAATTGAAGGGGCGATGTTCAGGTAGTAATTCAGCCTTCTCTTTAGAGAAGACATCCCGGAAGGCCTGGTACTGTGGTGGCACCATCAGCGGGGCTGCCAGAAGGGGGAGCGTCTGTAGCGGGCAAGCAGGAAGGCAGCGATGGAAACAGGCTGACCCCCAAGATGTGATCTGAAGCGAGTCCCAGTCTATCACCGGGGAATGTTTCCGTAGCCAGGGCAGTCCCAAGATGAGCGGGTGAATGGATTTCTCGAGGATGAGAAAAGAGATCTCCTCCTTATGAAGAAGCCCGACCTGAAGCTGGAGAAGGTGCGTACGAGTGGTAATGGTCCCTGGGAGAGGAATCCCCTGGATGGACGATACCCGCAAAGGTGGTTCCTGAGGCAAGACCTCGAGCTGCAGTTGTTGTTGTACCAGATCTCGGAGGATAAAATTCCCCCCAGACCCGGAGTCGAGCAGTGCCAGGGTATCGAATCCTCCTCCAGGAAGGCAGAGTTTCGCCGGGACGGTACATGGGGAGTTCGGAGAGGCACTGCCTAGAATCAACTCCCCACTAGACTCTAGGTTCGGGCGTTTCCCGGACGCTCTGTGCAGCGAGCCAGGAAGTGCCCCTTACCACCGCAGTAGAGACATAACCCCTGGGAGCGTCGACGCCTCCGTTCTTCGGCGGAGAGAGGACCTCGGCCCAATTGCATGGGTTCTTCAGGCGGGAGGGCAGCTGCCGCAGGTGGTGAGGCTCGGACCCGAGGTGGTGTGGTTCGACGAGCGGCCAGTGCCTGGACAGGCCTTCGCTCCCGGAAGCGGCGCTGGATGCGTCGGTCCACTCGTCCAGCCAGCTCTATGAGCTCTTGAAGGTCAGCCGGAAGGTCCCGGGCCGCGAGTTCATCCTGGAGCCGTGGGGAAAGGCCCTCCAGGAATATTCCGTGTAGGCTGTCCTCCCCCCAGGCCAGTTCAGAGGCAAGGGTCTGGAACTCCATAGCGTATTCTTCTAGGGGGCGATTGCCTTGTCTCAGCTGGAGTAGTTCTGAGGCGGCCGTGGAGGCGCGAGACGGTTCGTCAAAAATACTCCGGAAAGCCTTGACGAACTGTACGAGGTTATTCAATCGGGAATCCTGGTGCTCCAAAGAGAGGAGGCCCAAGCCAAGGGTCTGCCGTCCAGGAGGGAAATAATGTAGGTCGTCTTGACCCGGTCCGTGGAGAATTGCGCAGGCAGAAGGTCAAAGCGGATATAGCATTGGTTGAGGAAACCCCGACACGCCTTCGGATCTCCAGAATACCGGGGCGGTGGTGGCATCTGTACCGGGGCAGAGGAGCCCGCATTGGCCTGAGACAAGAATGCTGCAGAGCGGGCTACGGAGGCCCCCTCAACCGATCCGCCAGGCGTTGAACGGTTGACATCAAGGTATCGAGGCAAGTCTGTTGTTGTTGCAGCTTCTGGGCTATGCCCGGAATAGCCTTGAGGCCGGCAAGGTCCGCCGGGTCCATGGCCTTGCAATCTGTTGGATTCGTGGACCCTTGGGCCGATCAGAACCAGAGGGTGAGCCGCTGAGCGAGGTGGCAGCGGTGGTCCCGACCGGGAGGCGGCAAGGACGGAGTTGTGGGTGGCCGGAGGAAGATCCTAGGAAGCCCTATGCGACCAAGGGCCGTGGCAAGGAAGGATGAAACGGTGGAGCTGGTACAATGGTGAGAGGATCTTCGCCCTGGAAGCCAATCCTCCCCGAGAGGAGCTCGTAGGAGTTCGGCCGCTGGGACTTAGGAGATTCACCCTGGAAGCCGGAGTCCCCCCAGGAGGAGCCCATAGGGACCCGGCCGCTGGGACTTAGGAGGGCCCGGGGGGCTGAGTCAGACGGAGTCCAAGGTCGTTGCTCACCAGTCCAGAGTCGTGTACCAGAGAATCGTCGCTTGCCAGTCCAGGATCAGAAGCCAAAGGATCGCTGTAAGCCAAACCGGGGTCCGAGACCAGAGAGTCGTCGTAAGCCAGTCCGGGGTCAAGAGCCAGAGGGATCACCGTAAGCCGCACCGGGGTCAGAAGCCAGAGAGTCGTCGTAAGCCAGTCCGAGGTCAGAAGCCAAGAATCACCGTAAGCCAGTCCGGGATCAGGAACCACAGGAGATCAAGAGGGCACAGGAACGCAGCAACTGGAGACAGGTAAACCTGGGAACCTCGTTGCAAGGCGCTGAAGAGGAGCAGCTGCAGGGCTTAAATAGCCCTGCAGCGTCTGACGTCATCGGAGGCAGACCCAGCATTTTCCCGCGCTGGCCCCTTTAAATTAAAGACTGAGACGCGCGTGCATCTAGGGGGCGGGGCCAGCGCCGAGGAACGCCGGCTGCTCCGGCGGGGCAGAAACGCGGCAGTAGAGGGGTCTGCAGGCCCAGGAGAGATAGGCCGACGTCGGGGCCGCGAAGGTAGAGGTCCCTGGGGGCCCGGGGAGCGCGGGCTGGTGCCGGAGCTGCGAGCGGGTAGGCGCCGATCCCGGGGCCGACCCGGGATCGCAACACAGTTGGACCATTAGATGATCGAGGGGTTAAAGGGGCACTTAGAGAAGATAAGACCATCGCGGAAAGTTTAAATGATTTCTTTGCTTTGGTGTTCACTGAAGAGGATGTTAGGGAGGTACCCGTACTGGAGGTTTTCATGGGTAATGATTCAGATGGACTGAATCAAATCACGGTGAACCTAGAAGATGTGGTAGACCTGATTGACAAACTGAAGAGTAGTAAATAACCTGGACCGGATAGTATACACCCCAGAGTTCTGAAGGAACTAAAAAATGAAATTTCAGACCTATTAGTAAAAATTTATAACTTATCATTAAAATCATCCATTGTACCTGAAGACTGGAGGATAGCTAATGTAACCCCAATATTTAAAAAGGGTTCCAGGGGCGATCTGGGAAATTACAGACCGGTTAGCCTGACTTCAGTGCCAGGAAAAATAGTGGAAAGTGTTCTAAACATCAAAATCACAGAACATATAGAAAGACATGGTTTAATGGAACAAAGTCAGCATGGCTTTACCAAGGCAAGCCTTGCCTCACAAATCTGCTTCACTTTTTGAAGGAGTTAATAAACAGTGGATAAAGGTGAGTCAGTAGATGTAGATTACTTGGATTTTCAGAAGGCGTTTTACAAACTTCCTCATGAGAGGCTTCTAGGAAAAGTAAAAAGTCATGGGATAGATGGCAATGTCCTTTCGTGGATTGCAAACTAGCTAAAAGACAGGAAACAGAGAGTAGGATTAAATGGACAATTTTCTCAGTGGAAGGGAGTGGGCAGTGGAGTGCCTCAGGGATCTGTTTTGGGACCCTTACTTTTCAATATATTTATAAATGACCTGGAAAGAAATACGAGTGAGATAATCAAATTTGTAGATGATACAAATTGTTCAGAGTAGTTAAATCACAAGCAGATTGTGATAAATTGCAGGAAGACCTTGTGAGACTGGAAAATTGGGCATCAAAATGGCAGATGAAATTTAATGTGGATAAGTGCAAGGTGATGCATATAGGGAAAAATAACCCATGCTATAATTACACAATGTTAGGTTCCATATTAGGTGCTACAACCCAAGAAAGAGATCTAGGTGTCATAGTGGATAACACATTGAAATCATCGGTTGAGTGTGCTGCGGCAGTCAAAAAGCAAACAGAATGTTGGGAATTATTAGGAAATTGTGAATAAAATGGAAAATGTCATAATGCCTCTGTATCGCTCCATGGTGAGACCGCACCTTGAATACTTATACAATTCTGGTCGCCGCATCTCAAAAAAGATATAATTGCGATGGAGAAGGTACAGAGAAGGGCGACGAAAATGATAAGGGGAATGGAACAGCTCCCCTATGAGGAAAGACTAAAGAGGTTAGGACTTTTCAGCTTGGAGACGAGAAGGCTGAGGAGGGGGATATGATAGAGGTGTTTAAAATCTTGAGAGGTCTAGAATGGGTAGATGTGAATCGGTTATTTACTCTTTCGGATAATAGAAAGACTAGGGGCACTCCATGAAATCAGCATATGGCACATTTAAAACTAATCGGAGAAAGTTCTTTTTTACTCAACGCACAATTAAACTCTGGAATTTGTTGCCAGAGGATGTGGTTAGTGCAGTTAGTATAGCTGTGTTTAAAAAAGGATTGGATAAGTTCTTGGAGAAGTCCATTACCTGCTATTAATTAAGTTGACTTAGAAAATAGCCACTGCTATTACTAGCAACGGTAACATGGAATAGATAGTTTTTGGGTACTTGCCAGGTTCTTATGGCCTGGATTGGCCACTATTGGAAACAGGATGCTGGGCTTGATGGACCCTTGGTCTGACCCAGTATGGCATGTTCTTATGTTCTTATATTTCTTGTAACTTTGAAATGAGTCACTGTATTCAATTTCCTGTACCTTTATCTTACCTTCTGTTGGTGTTTGAGGTAGTTGTGGGTGGATCCTTGGGCCGGTGGCAGATGATCACGCCCCCGGGGGAAGATCCCGAGAGGGACCACCGGTCAGGCTCAGAGTATGGAGACAGACACACACTAGTTCTTTTATTAAACAGTATATTGAACCACCAGAGGTGGCAGTAGTGAGCTGGAAGTGCCCAGCAGGGCTGTAGTGCCTCAGGTACTGGAACAGCGATCCTGGATAACAGCTGTAGAGAAACTGAATATAGTGAGTAGGCAGAGTATGCAGAGTTCAGCAACAGAGCCTTGATGGTAACACTCACACAATAGTCTCTAGAAGTAGTCCAGGTGTTGGAATGAGTTAGGCCCTTGAGGAGCGAGTACCTGGTTCCAGGGAAAGCTCTGAGAGAGAGATGGTAACTCACTGTGTAGTAGGCAGCGATGACCTCCAGGCAGAGTAAGTATTCAGCAACCAGTCTGGGAACATGGGCCCTCGAGGAGCGAGTGCCGGTTCCTGACTGTGACCTGAAAAACAAAGAGAGAGCGAGGCCCCCGAGGAGCGGGTACCCCTGGTAAGTCCGTGGAGGCAGAGTAGCTTAGATAGAGTAACCCTTGCTAACTGGATTAGTTAGCGATTTTTAAGACCTTATATATCCGGTACTGCTGACGTCATCTCAGGGGGACGCCCCTGAGGTTCGCATCCTTGCTGGTACATCAGTCGAGGCCACGCCGTGCGCGCGCCCTTAGGCCCTTCTGAAATATGGCGGATTGCAGCGTCGAGCTGCTCTGGAGACGCCGGAGGAACGACGCCGCGGCAGCCAACCTTCCACTTGAGCAAGAGGGAGTCGCCAAGGAGGTGAGGAGGGCGGAGTGGAGATGTCGGGCAGCGACGGTCGCAACACCTTACAAGTGTAATTGTGTTAAATTTGAAATGCAATAAAAAAAAAAAAAAAAAGCAAGTTTACTTACCGTAAACAGTGTTTTCCATAGATACCGGTAACAGGATGATTTAGAAATGCTGTCTGGGTGATGTCATCCAGTTGTCATGGGGCAGAGCTTTCTCTCTAAGCTCTTCCTATGCAGCTGCGCGGTTCCCCTCTGATTATTGGCTGTCCAGGGAGGTGGGAGGGGACGCATGGCTAAATCATCCTGCTATCCATGGAAAACACCATTTATTGTAAGAAAACATTTTTTTCCCACAGATAAGCAGGCTTATTTAGCCATGCTGTCTGGGAGTCCCAAGCTAAAGGTTGATTGCTATAGTGTAAAGCTTGTAGATGTTATAAGCAACCTAATGTTTGTGGACAGCCATTATTTCCATTGGACGTGATGCAATACCACTGATCCCACTGCACTGTCCGCCACTGATTGCTGATCAAGACAGTAATGGAAAGTGAATGCCTGCTTTGCAGATTTCTTGAAATGGAACTTTATGTAAGTACATCATATTGGAGCCAATGAAGTTGCTGTTGCCTCTAACCTGATGTGCTTTAACTGAATCTTTGAACACTAGGGAATGAGATTCAAAACAGAATTGGATGCATTGTGTTATCCAGTCTGACAGCATTCTCTTCTTTACTGCTTTTCCCAGGGGCATTCGGGTTTAAGGAGATGAAAAGTTGCGAGGTAAGTCTGGCTGGTTGAGTTCTCTGTTTGTAATATGCAAGGGATCTCTTGCAATCTAAATATGTAGCTCTCTTCCCTTTTATCCGTGTGAGGTTTAACATTGGTTATGAAATTATTTGGTTTAAGTGAAAAGTTGAAACCACTTTTGGTAAAAAGGATAGGTGTCCGTAGTAGGACCTTGTTATGATGAAATTAAAGGTATGGATAATTAATTACTCGAGCCTGGAATTCACTCACTGTTCTGGCTGATGTGACTGCTACCAGGAAAAGTACTTTCCAAGTGATGTGTTTCAAAGACAAAGCCTCCATGGCTCAAAGGGAGCCCTGATTAGCCTATCTAGGACAATATTTATGTCCCATGGAACCAGAGGTTTCTGTACTGGAGGGATGAATATGTAGTAATCCTCTCATAAATTTTGAAATTAATGGATTAGAAGAGATTGAGGAAAATTCATCAGTGAAGTGATAAACTGCTATAGCGCTTAGGTGAACTCAGATTGAAGTCACTAAACCCGAGGTAGAAAAGGGGGTGCAGGTACATCAGCAAAGTTTTTGGGGAGCAAGTAAAGGGATCAATGCCCTGCTGGACACACCAATAGAGTATCTCTTCCATTTGAAGGTGTAGTTCTTTCTTGTGGACAGTTTTCTGGCTGCTGTTAACACATCTGTGATTTGAGTTGGAGGGAGTGCATCGTGTTGATAAGCGTCCCACCCTCCTGGGTTAGAATTCTTGCACTGTTTCCTAGAAACAGTGGCAGCTGAGTTGAGAGTTGAATTAGATAGGGGAACCATGGCTGTTTCGATCATACCGGAGCTATTAGTATCATTTTTTCTCTGTCCAATATAAATTTATTTATCGTTCGAGATATGAGTGAAATTGGAGGATAGGCCTAGAATAGGCCTTCTGACCAAGGAAGTAGAAACGCATCCTGGGATATTCTGCGATTGCTGGGGAGAATCAAACAGAAGGTCTCTAACTTCCTGTTGAGATCCGTTGCAAAAAGATCCAAGCAAGGTGTACCCCAGTGAAGAACATAAGAACATGCCATACTGGGTCAGACCAAGGGTCCATCAAGCCCAGCATCCTGTTTCCAACAGTGGCCAAGCCAGGCCATAAGAACCTGGCAAGTACCCAAAAACTAAATCTATTCCATGCTACTGAATAGATCGTCCACTATCCTCTGGTCTAGATACCATTCGTGTGGATGAAAATTTCTGCTGAGTTTGTCCGCTTCGGTGTTCACTAACCCTGATAGGTAAAATGCTTGGAGAAGTATACTGTTTTGTTCCATCCATTTGCAGATCTGTACAGTTTCTTTGCAGAGAGTCCTAGAACCTGACCCTCCTTCTTTATTTAGGCTGAGCATAGCTACTTGATTGTCCGTGCAGATCAGTACTGATGTTCCCCGAATCATTGACTGGAATGTATGAATTACATGTTTGCAAAAGATGTATCTGTATGTGGTTTTCTGCTAGCGACCATAAGCCTTGGGTTCTCCAATGAAGTAGATAGGCTCCTCATCCCTTCTTTGACACATCTGTTGTAATAATTAATTGATGAGGAGGATTCCTGTAATTTATAATCCAACCTAAGTCTTCTAAGCATTGAATTGTCTCCTTTATGTGATCCTGTAGTGTGTCCAGATTTGGAGACACAATCAGCCAGTCATCGAGGTATGGGAATATACTGATCCCATGTTTCCGTAAGTGAGCCATAGCTACTGCAAGACATTTTGTGAACACTTTCGGGGCAGATGACAGTCCAAAAGGAATCACTTTGTACTGGTAATGATGGTCCCCAATTTGGAAGCAAAGGTTCTCCCAATAGACTTTGTGGATGGGAATGTGAGTCAGGTCCAAAGAGCACATCCAGTCGTTGGGTTGTAAAAAAGAGGAGGATTGACTTCAAAGTGGTCATTTCTGTTTCCTGATGAACTAGTTGACAGAACATGTTGTGTCCGTCGGTGCCCGACGCCCTCTCTCTGCCTTCCTTACCTCCTTGCGCCCCCTCTCCGTCCATGGGCAGATTGGCTGCCGCAGCTTCCATTTGCCGAGGACCCTCGGGCGTTCCCGGACCAGCTCGTTGCTGCAATCGCCATGTTTCCTGGAGGCCTAGGGGCGTGCACGCAGCACAGCCCCGACTGAAGTACCGGCATTGGCGCGAACCTCGGGGGCGTCCCCCGAAGATGATGTCACCTGCGACGGATATTTAAGGTCTTGGAATTTGCTAACACATCGAGTTAGCAAGGGTTTCGCTACCTAAGCTACGCCTCCTCGGACTTCCCAGAGGTACCCGCTCCTCAGGGGCCTCGCTCTCTCCTTGTTTTTTCAGGTGACAGTCTGGAACCGGTACTCGCTCCTCGAGGGCCCTGAACCCAGACTTGCTTCGTATACTCCTCTGCCTGGAAGTCTTCACTACCAACTATATCAGCCACATTAGTGAGTTACCATCATCCTCTCTGAGCTTTCCCTGGAACCAGGTACTCGCTCCTCGAGGGCCTATACTTTCCAGCTCATGGGCTTCATTGGGACATTGTGTGAGTGTTACCATCTGCATACCCTGCCTACTCACTATATCTCAGTCTCTCTTCAGCTCAGCCTCCAGGGATCGCTGTTCCAGTATCTGAGGGATTACAGTCCAGCCGGGCTTACCAGCTCACTACTGCCATCTCTGGTGGTTCAGTATACTGTTTAATAAAGAACTAGTGTGTGTTTGTCTCCTAACTCTGAGCCTGACCAGTGGTCCCTCTCAGGATCATTCCCCGGGGGCGTGGTCATCTGCCATTGGTCCAAGGATCCACCCTCAACTCTCTATATAACTACAAATCCCGAACGGATTGCTAACTAATATCTGATTGCTCCTCCCATCAAGCATCAGATTCAGAACAGATTGCTAACTCCCTAGCAAATCCCGAACAGAGACATCCTGATTTCTTGGGAATAATGAAGGTTTGGGAATAGTATCCCTTGCCAACCTAGGAAGCTGGAAGAGGGCAGATCGCTTGTTGGTCCAACAGAGTTCTCGCTTCCTGATGAGTAACAGAATGTGAGATCGTCTGCTTGTGCAGGCTACTAAGAGTGGTAACGGGGGTACATGAGTGAATTGTTGGCTGATGCCAGCCGAGGTGTGGACCCTTAGCCGAGGCAGGGTTAGCACTACTTCTGGGATGTTCTGTAGGTCCCCGCCATTGGTTGGTGGCACTGGTGGAGCAGGAACCTGAGCTGGACCTTCACCTGTACCCACTCTCATTCCCAGCAGGTTGTGCCCTTGGGTGCCAGGGCAGGCAGGACTTAGGTGGGGTTCCTGATGAATAAGATCTCATGAATTCAGACGAAGAAGAGGTTGGCCAGGTACTAAGTAGTAGTAGCACAAAGAAGAATATTTGATTCAACTGAGGGAGACGAAGAAATTAATCAAGTTGGCAAAAAGTCAAGCGGAAGAGAGGATTGCCAAGGAGATAAAAAATAGTGACAAAACATTTTTCAGATACATCAGTGAAAAGAGAAAAGTCCAAAGTGGTATAGTGAAATTGAAAGGTGGAAATGATCAATGTGTGGAGAGAGACGAAGAAATGGCAGAAATATTAAACAAATACTTCAGCTCTGTGTTCACTAAAGAAGACCCTGGAGAAGGACCATCTCTACACAACAAGAAACTGGAGGGATGTGGAATAGATGAAAATCCTTTTACAGTAGAAAATGTATGGGAAGAGCTAAAGAATCTGAAAGTGGACAAAGCCATGGGGCCTGATGATGGATTCATCCAAGGATACTGAGGGAGCTCAGAGATGTGCTGGCGGGTCCGCTGTGCGACCTGTTCAATAGATCCCTAGAAACGGGAGTGGTGCCGAGTGATTGGAGAAGAGCGGTGGTGGTCCCGCTTCATAAGAGTGGGAACAGAGAGGAGGCTGGTAACTACAGACCGGTTAGCCTCACTTCGGTGGTGGGAAAAGTAATGGAGTCACTGTTGAAAGAGAGAATAGTGAACTATCTACAGTCCGGAGAATTGATGGACCAGAGGGAGCATGGATTCACCAGAGGAAGGTCCTGTCAGACAAATCTGACTTTTTGACTGGGTAACCAAGGAATTGGATCGAGGAAGAGCGCTCGATGTCATCTACTTGGATTTCAGCAAAGCTTTTGATATGGTTCCGCACAGGAGACCGGTCAATAAAACGAGAAGCTTAGGAGTGAGTGCCGAGGTGGTGACCTGGATTGAAAACTGGTTGACGGACAGAAGACAATGTGTGATGGTAAATGGAACTTTCTCCGAAGAGAGAGAGCGGTGGTGGTGTACCGCAAGGATCGGTGTTGGGACCGTTCCTGTTCAATATCTTTGTGAGCGACATTTCGGATGGGATAGAAGGTAAGGTTGTCTTTTTGCGGATGACACTAAGATCTGCAACAGAGTGGACAGCCGGAAGGAGTGGAGAGAATGAGACGGGATTTAAGGAAACTGGAAGAGTGGTCGAAGATATGGCAGCTGAGATTCAATGCCAAGAAGTGCAAAGTCATGCATATGGGGAGTGGAAATCCGAATGAATTGTATTCGATGGGGGGGGGGGAAAGGCTGATGTGCACGGAGCAGGAGAGAGAACTTGGGGTGATAGTGTCTAATGATATGAAGTCTGCGAAACAATGCGACAAGGCGATAGCAAAAGCCAGAAGAATGCTGGGATGCATAAAGAGAGGAATATCGAGTAAGAAAAGGGAAGTGATTATCCCCTTGTACAGGTCCTTGGTGAGGCCTCACCTGGAGTACTGTGTTCAGTTCTGGAGACCATATCTACAAAGAGACAAGGACAAGATGGAAGCGGTACAGAGAAGGGCGACCAGGAAGGGGAGGGTCTTCATCGGATGACATACGAGGAGAGATTGAAGAATCTAAATATGTACTCCCTGGAGGAAAGGAGGAAAGGAGGAGCAGGGGTGTGATATGATTCAGACTTTCAGATACTTGAAAAACTTTAATGATCCAAAGACAACGACAAACCTTTTAAGTCAGAAAAAAATCAGCAGAACCAGAGGTCACAAGCTGAGGCTCCAGGGAGGAAGACTAAGAACCAATGTCAGGAAGTATTTATTTATTTATTTATTTATTTTATTTAGGAACTTTTATATACCGGTATTAGTGGGGACATCATACCGGTTCACATAATAACTGCAAGTTTGGAAAGTACATTTCAACAGGGAGAGTAACTGGGCGCGGGGTAACCAAAAGGCAGTAGGAAGGATAGAAAACAAGGAAATCATAACCGGAGAATAACAATTAACAATTTAACAAATTAACAATTTACATTGAATAACTCCTTAATGTAAGGAGCGGGCAGTCACCTGGAAGGGGGGGGGGGGGGGCGGGCTAAGGAGAAGAAGGGAATGCTATTCTGTGTAGGCATGGTTGAACAGAAGTGTTTTTAGTTTCTTTTTGAATTTGATTGCGCAAGGTTCAAGGCGCATGTGGACAGGTAGGGAGTTCCAGAGGGTCGGACCGGCAATGGAGATGGCACGGTCACGGGTGGAGGGGAGGAGAGATGAGCTGTTTTTAGGGAATGAACATGAAGGGTGCCTTTGTTGGTAGATCTAGTGGCTCGGGTGGAAAGGAAAGGGAGGCGGTGAACGGGAGGTCGAGCCAGTTGGAATGTGAGTGAGTGTGGATGGAGTGTTGTGTATTATGGTCAAGGTTTTGTAGTGTATACGGACAGGATAGGGAGCCAATGTAGGTCCTTGAGGATGGGGGTGATATGGTCGTGTTTGTTGTGTTTGTGATGAGTCTTGCAGTTGCATTTGCAATAGTTGAAGGGGTTTTATAAAAGATAGGGGTGGTGGATGCCTGGAATGCCCTTCCGGAGGAAGTGGTGAAGTCTAAAACTGTGAACGACTTCAAAGGGGCGTGGGATAAACACTGTGGATCCATCAAGTCTAGAGGGCATGAATAAAGTGGAGGCAGCAAAACACTGCACGGAGCGGCAGTAGCCACAGAGGCATTCAAACACTGCACGGAGCAGCAGTAGCCACAGAGGCATTCACGGAGCGGGATGCCAGTGGCCAGTAGTTAGTGTTCCACCTTCACGGAGCGGAAGGATGGAGGGCTGCTATCTCCAAAAAAAAAAAATTAAATAAAAAAAACAAACAAAAAATAAAACCAGGGGTGGGTAAGAGTATGGGGCAAGGATGTGGCCTGCTTGTTAAAGCGGTGCTACCCCTAATTGAGCTGGATGTCACTTGGATGCAGATACGGCGCTGCTGCTCTCTAAATTGGTGGTGGGGTGGAGGGGAATTAGGGCTGGAGAGTACTGGAAGCCAATAGTAACAGAGAGAGAGAAAAAGGGAAAAGAAAAAAATGAATAACGTGCGTAGCTTGCTGGGCAGACTAGATGGGCCGTTTGGTCTTCTTCTGCCGTCATTTCTATGTTCTATAAGTGGGTAGAGGCCAGGAAACATACCGAGGTCAGAGGGGGCGGTAAGCAGGCAGAATCTGAGGGCATTCCAAGGTCAGAGGCAGGCGGCAGGCAAACAAAATTCAGGGGTGTTCCGAGGTCAGAGACAGGCGGCAGGCAAATAGAATCCAGGGACATTCCGAGGTCAGAGACAGGTGGCAGGCAAACAGAATCCAGGGGCATTCTGAGGTCAGGACCAAGACAAGCCGGACAGGAGACAGGAAGCAGGGCAGGAACACGGAGACAGACAAGCTGGTACAGGAACACGGAGGCAGGAAGCAGGACAGGGGCACAAAGAAAAACTCAGGCGTAGGCTCAGCAGACAGCTGCTCACCAGGAGGAACCTGTTGCAAGGCA